>NC_090757.1:16775464-16812964 GCF_036898095.1 Palaemon carinicauda
AACTGGATTGCATGAAACGTAGCCTATCTATGTTACATAAAGAAAGAGTTATAGTGATAAACGTGGCCTTTTAAATAAAAACAGAAAAATATTCAAATAAATAAAATAAAATGGATTTTCCTCTTTAATATACTGGGATCGATGAAACTGGATTGCATGAAACGTAGCCTATCTATGTTACATAAAGAAAGAGTTATAGTGATAAACGTGGCCTTTTAAATAAAAACAGAAAAATATTCAAATAAATAAAAGAAAATCGCATATATATTCATGGTTTCGGGCTTGGAACTTTCGAAAACCAGTCCTCAACATAACACCTTTTAAAACTAAACGAATATCAATATATTAACTATTAAAAGCGCAATCTTCAAAGACCTCCTAAAAAAATTTCAAAATTAAACGAATATCAATATATTAACTATTAAATGCGCAATCTTCAAAGACCTCCAAAAAAAATTTCAAAATTAAACGAATATCAATATATTAACTATTAAATGCGCAATCTTCAAAGACCTCCAAAAAAATTTTCAAAATTAAACGAATATCAATATATTAACTATTAAATGCGCAATCTTCAAAGACCTCCAAAAAAATTTTCAAAACTAAACGAATATCAATATATCAACTATTAAATGCGCAATCTTCAAAGACCTTCAAAAAAATTTTCAAAATTAAACGAATATCAATATATTAACTATTAAATGCGCAATCTTCAAAGACCTCCAAAAAAATTTTCAAAATTAAACGAATATCAATATATTAACTATTAAATGCGCAATCTTCAAAGACCTCCAAAAAAAATTTCAAAACTAAACGAATATCAATATATTAACTATTAAATGCGCAATCTTCAAAGACCTCCAAAAAAATTTTCAAAACTAAACGAATATCAATATTTTAACTATTAAATGCGCAATCTTCAAAGACCTCCAAAAAAAATTTCAAAACTAAACGAATATCAATATATTAACTATTAAATGCGCAATCTTCAAAGACCTCCAAAAATTTGTCAAAACTAAACGAATATCAATATTTTAACTATTAAATGCGCAATCTTCAAAGACCTCCAAAAAAATAATCTTAACGATTTCTATGATTAATACTGATGAATATTCAATGGGAGTTTTGTTGATCTTATTCTTACATTGAATCAAACACAATGAAATATATTGGCTTTTAAACGCACAATTTCTAAAGCTTTCCAAAAATAATGTTTTCTGCGATTAATACCGATGAATATTCAAACAGAATTTTGTTGATCTTATTCTCACTTTGTTCCAAACAAAATGGGTATAAAAATGGTTATTTCCCAAACAAAATGAACATAAAAATGGTTATTTTACAAACAAAATGAGTATAAAAATGGTTATTTTACAAACAAAATGAGCATAAAAATGGTTATTTTACAGACAAAATGGGCTTAAAATGGTTATTTTACAAAAAAAAAAAAAAAAAAAATGGTTATTTTACAAACCATAAAAATGGTTATTTTACAAACAAAATGGACATAAAATGGTTATTTTCTGGAAACAACTTGATTACCGGTTACTATTCTCGTAATAATTTCCGTTCTCATTCTGTATTTCCTCTAAGTTACAATAACAACAAATAATAAAAGAATGAAACCAAGAGGTTTCACTGGATGATTCATACAATAAAAATCACTTCTCCAAATGAATTGTTAAAGTAATAAATTGTAATAACAGTCGAGTTTCACAAAGTTGTAGTCTTTATACAAAATGGGATTACCATACGATTAATATACTAAATACCATTCATAGATAGTTGAAAAACTCAGTGATATTATAAATAATAATAATAATAATAATAATAATAATAATAATAATAATAATAATAATAATAATAATAATAATAATAATAATAATAATAATAATATCGTGGTAGGAGACCCTCTTTTAGGCAGGTTGAGTAATGGCTGCATCGGCAGAGTTTATTTTCTTATTATTATTATTATTATTATTATTATTATTATTATTATTATTATTATTATTATTATTATTATTTATTATACATTGAGTTTTTCAACTATTTATGAATGGGATTTGGTATATTAATCGTATGGTAATCCCATTTTTTAATTATCCGGAAAATAGAAAAATCGGATAAGAAAAATAAACTCTGCCGATGCAGCCATTACTTTTAACTCAATAATAATAATAATAATAATAATAATAATGTTCGTAAAAGACAATGAAGCAGATTGATCCATGCAATTTTTCATTCACGAGTAGGAAATTCTACCACAATTCGATTATAAAAAAAAAAAAAAAAAAAAAAAAAAAAACATGTCGATATGTAATAAAAAGAAAACAAATATCAAACATTACACAAAATCACATCATATCTGTTCTGATTCCCACTTCGTTTGATATAAAATCCAAACTTAGACAAAAGCATTAACAATAATTATGACATCATAAACATTGAACAACCCAATGATACTACAAAAAGTAAAAAATAATAGTTTGTGTTATGTTAAAATAAGACAATGAAGTAGTTTAATCCATGCAATTTTTCATTGAAGAGTCGGAAATTTATCCCATTTGATTTAAAAAAAAAAAAAAAAAAAAAAAAAGCCAATATGCAATAAGAAAACTCAAACATTTCACACAATCACATATCTGTTTTAATTTCTATTCCCGCATAGTTTGATATAAAATCCAAACTTAGACAAAAGCATTAACAGTAATTATGACAAGATAATAAAAGAAGTAAAAAATATTAAAGTGTGTGTTATGTTAAAACAAGAGAATGAAGCAGTTTAATCCATGGAATTTTTCAGTCGAGTACAAAATTTTACCCCGTTCGATTTTCAAGAAAAAAAAAAAAAAAAAAAAAAAAAAAAAACATGTGAAAATGCCATAAGACTACAAATCTCAAAATTCAAACATTACACACAATCACATGATATCTGTTCTAACCCCTATTCCCGCATAGTTTGATATAAAATCCAAACTTAGACAAAAGCATTAACAATAATTATGACATCATAAACATTGAACAACCCAATTATACTACAAGAAGTAAAAAATAATAGTTTGTGTTATGTTAAAATAAGACAATGAAGTAGTTTAATCCATGCAATTTTTCATTGAAGAGTCGGAAATTTATCCCATTTGATTTAAAAAAAAAAAAAAAAAAAAAAAAAAAGCCAATATGCAATAAGAAAACTCAAACATTTCACACAATCACATATCTGTTTTAATTTCTATTCCCGCATAGTTTGATATAAAATCCAAACTTAGACAAAAGCATTAACAGTAAATATGACAAGATAATAAAAGAAGTAAAAAGTAAGAAAGTGTGTGTTATGTTAAAAAAAAAGACAATGAAGCAGTTTAATCCATGGAATTTTTCAGTCGAGTACAAAATTTTACCCCGTTCGATTTTCAAGAAAACACCAAAAAAAAAAAAAACATATGAAAATGCAATAAGACAACAAATCTCAAAATTCAAACATTACACACAATCACATGATATCTGTTCTAACTCCTATTCCCACTTAGTTTGATATAAAATCCAAACTTACGGGGCCCATACACGTTCAAAAAAATCGTCAAAATTTTTCATCAAAATTTTGATGCAAAATTTGATCGTGTTGGACCTTTTGACATTAAAACGTCCAACACACCATCAAATTTTGCATCAAAATTTTGATGCAAAATTTGATCGTGTAGGACCTTTTGACATTAAAACGTCCAACACACCATCAAATTTTGCATCAAAATTTTGATGCAAAATTTGATCGTGTAGGACCTTTTGACATTAAAACGTCCAACACACCATCAAATTTTGCATCAAAATTTTGATGCAAAATTTGATCGTGTGTAGGACTTTTTGACATCAAAACGTCCTACACACCATCAAATTTTGCATCAAAATTTTGCTATCAAAATTTTGATGCAAAATTTTGACGATTTTTTTTTAACGTGTATTTAAACCTTTAGACAAAAGCATTAACGCTAATTGTGAGAAGATAAACAATGTAGCAACAAAAACCGCACAATGATAAATAATCGATAAAAATGTCGGTTTATATTTACCCACATTCCTAACACAAACTATTGGCGAAATTAAAAACAAAAAGCAAAAAATTACTAAAACTATATTCTCTTCAATGTCACAAAATGTAACAATATTTGAGCATAAAGACAAAACTCTCAACCAAACAAAATAAGATTGACACATCCAATAATATTTCTATGGATTCCCATTCGCATTCAGTTGCATATAATCAAAAAGCAAAATGCGCAAAACACTAACAATAAGGTCAATAACAAAATGATGAAGTAGAAAATACATCGATAAGGCGAATAATAAGGCGGCAAAAAAAAAAAAAAAAAAAAAAAAAAAAAAAAAAAAAAAAACGGGGAAAATGGAGAAGAGAAATATTGAAATCAATAATAATAATGTTTAATGGAACACTCACTTTGAACAGGTGTGTAACTCCGCACAGGAATACGAGGCAGGTGGAAAAGGACGTGAAGGATGTGTCCGGTCAGAGACTATATTATAGTAGTCTTCTTGACTTGAGACGCAAACCAGCTGATTGGAGGCTTCAAATCCTTCATCTGAAAGTATAAATTTTGTATGAGAGGGACTAACTGGCGTTCAATCACTATAAAGTCAATTTGCTGACGATTTTTCTTTTTAATTTACCAAAATCATTTTGAAAATCTGCTATAATCAGGAAGTGGTGGGCAGTGTGCAGGAATTGCATTTGGTAGTAAATTTACGGACATTTTAATTTATTTATTTATTTATTTATTTTTTTTTTTTTTTTTTTTTTTACCAAAAGCTTTATGGAAATCTGCTATAATCAGAAAGGGATGGGCAGTGTGCAGGAATTCCATTATGTAAATCAACCGACGGAGAAACGGTACCATTTTAAATTAATCCCTACAACTGTACTAAATAGCACTGAAAACCCTCATTATCATAAGCTTCCTAGGTCCTCTAATTTAAACATGAACTGGTTTCCCTGGACACATGGTTGTGTATCAAAAGCTATTTAAAACAAAAAGCGTAAACGACAACAATAACAATAATAACATCAAAGCCATGGTCAAGTTATCGTTATCATCATTCTACATTTGTAAAGCAGCGTGACCCGTTGACCTTTCTTTGTTAGGTTCTTATGCTTTTCCAGGGTCACTTTATTTCTTTCATACACATATTACGGACTGCAATGGCCTTGAAAGGATCTGACGATAAATGCATGAACTGGTCGGTGCAAATTTGATAACAGATTCACTTTTAAAAATTTTATGATAATCATCGTAATCTATGTAAAGGTTATGAACATTGAGGTTGTTAAGATCAACAGTGCACACCTTAAGGTCACAGGTGTTCAAGTTATGGTCAGAGGTATGCACGTTAAGGTCAGATGTATGCATGTGTTGTGCATGTTAAGGTCACAGGTGTTCATGTTATGGTCAGAGGTATGCACGTTAAGGTCAGATGTATGCATGTTATGGTCAGATGTATGCACATTAAGGACGTAAGCAACCATATTAGGGTCACAGGTAAGAATGTTAAGGTCACAGGTAAGAATGTTAAGGTCACAGGTAAGAAAGTTAAGGTCACAAGTAAGCATGTTAAGGTCTACAGTCGCAGACAGGCTTAAGCATATTAAGTCCAAGGTCAGAGATAAACATATTAAGGTTTAAGGTAACAGGTATGCATGTTAAGGTCTAGGATCAAAGGTGTGAAGGGTAAGGTCACAGATAAGCATGTTGAAGGGTAAGGTCGCAGATAAGCATATTGAAGGGTAAGGTAACAGATAAGCATGTTGAAGGGTAAGGTCACAGATAAGCATGTTGAAGGAGAAGGTCACAGATAAGCATGTTCAAGTTTAAGGTCACATGTGTGCTTGTTAAGGCCACAAGTAAACATATTAAGGTGTAAGGTCACAGGTAAGCATGTTAAAGTAAAGATCACAGGTAATCATGTTAAGGTCAAAGGTTACAGATAAGGATTTTAAGGTCTAAGGTCACATAAGCATGTTAAGGTTTAAGGTCACATAAGCATGTTAAGGTCTAAGGTCACAGGTGTGCATGTTAAGGCCACAAGCAGACATGTTATAGTGTAAGGTGACAGTTAAGCTTGTAAGGTCATATGTAAACATGCCAAGGTCTGAGGCCACAAGTAAGCATGTTAAGACCACAGGTAAGCATGTTAAGGTCACAGGTAAGCATGTTATGGTTTAAGGTCACAGAAAAGCATGTTAAGGTCTAAGGTCAAAGGTAAGCACGTTAAGGTATAAGGTCAAAGGTAAGCATGTTAAGGTCTAGGATCACATGTGTGAATATTAAGGACAGAGGTGTGCCTATTAAGTCACATGTGTGAATATTAAGGACAGAGGTGTGCCTATTAAGTCACATGTGTGCATGTCAAGATCACAAGTATGCATGTTAAGGTCTAAGGTCAAAGGTAAGCACGTTAAGGTATAAGGTCACAGGTAAGCATGTTAAGCTCTAAGATCACATGTGTGAATATTAAGGACAGAGGTGTGCCTATTAAGTCACATGTGTGCATGTCAAGATCACAAGTATGCATGTTAAGGTCTAAGGTCATATAAGCAAGTTAAGGTCCAAGCTCACAGGTAAAAATGTTATGGTCTAATGTCATAGGTAATCATGTTAACGTCTAAGGTCACAGGCATGTAAGTAAAGGTCTAAGGTCACAGGTATGTATGTGAAGGTCTAAGGTCACAGGCGTGTATGTAAAGGTCACAGATCACAGGTGTGCATATAAAGGTCGAAGGTCACAGGCGTGCATGTTAAGGTCACAAGTAAGCATGTTAAGGCCTAGGGTTTCAATTAAGCATTCTAAGTCTAAGATCACAGGTGTGCATGTTAAGGTCACAGGTAAATATGTCAAGGTATAAGGTCGCAGATAAGCATGTTAAGGTATACGGTCAAAGGTAAGCATGTTAAGGTATAACGCTACATGTAAGCATGATAAGGTATAATGCCACATGTAAGCATGTTAAGGTATAGGTTCACAGTTAACCATGTTTAAGTCTAATGTAACAGGTAAGCATGTTAAGGTCATTAGTAGTAGGTATGTTAAGGTCTATCGTTACAGGTAAGCATGCTAAGGTCTAAGGTCACAGGTGTGCATGTTAAGGCCACAAGCAGGCATGTTATGGTGTAAGGTCACAGTTAAGCTTGCAAGGTCATAGGTAAACATGTCAAGCTCTGAGGTCACGAGTAAGTATGTTAAGGCCACAGGTAAGCATGCTATGGTTTAAGGTCACAGGAAAGCATGTTAAGGTCTAAGGTCAAAGGTAAGCACGTTAAGGTATAAGGTCACAGGTAAGCATGTTAAGGTCTAAGGTCAAAGGTAAGCACGTTAAGGTATAAGGTCACAGGTAAGCATGTTAAGCTCTAAGATCACATGTGTGAATATTAAGGACAGAGGTGTGCCTATTAAGTCACATGTGTGCATGTCAAGATCACAAGTATGCATGTTAAGGTCTAAGGTCATATAAGCAAGTTAAGGTCCAAGCTCACAGGTAAGAATGTTATGGTATAAGTTCATAGGTAATCATGTTAACGTCTAAGGTCACAGGCATGTAAGTAAAGGTCTAATGTCACAGGCATGTATGTAAAGGTCTAAGGTCACAGGCATGTATGTAAAGGTCTAAGGTCACAGGCATGTATGTAAAGGTCTAAGATCACAGGTGTGCATATAAAGGTCGAAGGTCACAGGCGTGCATGTTAAGGTCACAAGTAAGCATGTTAAGGCCTAGGGTTTCAATTAAGCATTCTAAGTCTAAGGTCACAGGTGTGCATGTTAAGGTCACAGGTAAACATGTCAAGGTATAAGGTCGCAGATAAGCATGTTAAGGTATACGGTCAAAGGTAAGCATGTTAAGGTATAACGCCACATGTACGCATGTTAAGGTATAATGCCACATGTAAGCATGTTAAGGTATAATGCCACATGTAAGCATGTTAAGGTATAATGCCACATGTAAGCATGTTAAGGTATAGGTTCACAGTTAACCATGTTTAAGTCTAATGTAACAGGTAAGCATGTTAAGGTCATTAGTAGTAGGTATGTTAAGGTCTATCGTTACAGGTAAGCATGCTAAGGTCTAAGGTCACAGGTGTGCATGTTAAGGCCACAAGCAGGCATGTTATGGTTAAGGTCACAGTTAAGCTTGCAAGGTCATAGGTAAACATGTCAAGCTCTGAGGTCACGAGTAAGTATGTTAAGGCCACAGGTAAGCATGTTAAGGCCACAGGTAAGCATGCTATGGTTTAAGGTCACAGGAAAGCATGTTAAAGTCTAAGGTCAAAGGTAAGCACGTTTAGGTATAAGGTCACAGGTAAGCATGTTAAGGTCTAAGGTCAAAGGTAAGCACGTTAAGGTATAAGGTCACAGGTAAGCATGTTAAGCTCTAAGATCACATGTGTGAATATTAAGGACAGAGGTGTGCCTATAAGTCACATGTGTGCATGTCAAGATCACAAGTATGCATGTTAAGGTCTAAGGTCATATAAGCAAGTTAAGGTCCAAGCTCACAGGTAAGAATGTTATGGTCTAAGGTCATAGGTAATCATGTTAACGTCTAAGGTCACAGGCATGTAAGTAAAGGTCTAAGGTCACAGGCATGTAAGTAAAGGTCTAAGGTCACAGGCGTGTATGTAAAGGTCTAAGATCACAGGTGTGCATATAAAGGTCGAAGGTCACAGGCGTGCATGTTAAGGTCACAAGTAAGCATGTTAAGGCCTAGGGTTTCAATTAAGCATTCTAAGTCTAAGGTCACAGGTGTGCATGTTAAGGTCACAGGTAAACATGTCAAGGTATAAGGTCGCAGATAAGCATGTTAAGGTATACGGTCAAAGGTAAGCATGTTAAGGTATAACGCCACATGTAAGCATGTTAAGGTATAATGCCACATGTAAGCATGTTAAGGTATAATGCCACATGTAAGCATGTTAAGGTATAGGTTCACAGTTAACCATGTTTAAGTCTAATGTAACAGGTAAGCATGTTAAGGTCATTAGTAGTAGGTATGTTAAGGTCTATCGTTACAGGTAAGCATTCTAAGGTCACACGTGTGCATGTTAAGGCCACAAGCAGGCATGTTATGGTGTAAGGTCACAGTTAAGCTTGTAAGGTCATAGGTAAACATGTCAAGCTCTGAGGTCACGAGTAAGTATGTTAAGGCCACAGGTAAGCATGCTATGGTTTAAGGTCACAGGAAAGCATGTTAAGGTCTAAGGTCAAAGGTAAGCACATTAAGGTATAAGGTCACAGGTAAGCATGTTAAGGTCTAAGGTCAAAGGTAAGCACGTTAAGGTATAAGGTCACAGGTAAGTATGTTAAGCTCTAAGATCACATGTGTGAATATTAAGGACAGAGGTGTGCCTATAAGTCACATGTGTGCATGTCAAGATCACAAGTATGCATGTTAAGGTCTAAGGTCATATAAGCAAGTTAAGGTCCAAGCTCACAGGTAAGAATGTTATGGTCTAAGGTCATAGGTAATCATGTTAACGTCTAAGGTCACAGGCATGTAAGTAAAGGTCTAAGGTCACAGGCATGTAAGTAAAGGTCTAAGGTCACAGATCACAGGTGTGCATATAAAGGTCGAAGGTCACAGGCGTGCATGTTAAGGTCACAAGTAAGCATGTTAAGGCCTAGGGTTTCAATTAAGCATTCTAAGTCTAAGGTCACAGGTGTGCATGTTAAGGTCACAGGTAAACATGTCAAGGTATAAGGTCGCAGATAAGCATGTTAAGGTATACGGTCAAAGGTAAGCATGTTAAGGTATAACGCCACATGTAAGCATGTTAAGGTATAATGCCACATGTAAGCATGTCAAGGTATAGGTTCACAGTTAACCATGTTTAAGTCTAATGTAACAGATAAGCATGTTAAGGTCATTAGTAGTAGGTATGTTAAGGTCTATCGTTACAGGTAAGCATGCTAAGGTCTAAGTTCATGGATGTGCATGTTAAGGCCACAAGCAGGCATGTTATGGTGTAAGGTCACAGTTAAGCTTGTAAGGTCATAGGTAAACATGTCAAGCTCTGAGGTCACGAGTAAGTATGTTAAGGCCACAGGTAAGCATGCTATGGTTTAAGGTCACAGGAAAGCATGTTAAGGTCTAAGGTCAAAGGTAAGCACGTTAAGGTATAAGGTCACAGGTAAGCATGTTAAGGTCTAAGGTCAAAGGTAAGCACGTTAAGGTATAAGGTCACAGGTAAGCATGTTAAGGTCTAAGGTCAAAGGTAAGCATGTTAAGGTATAACGCCACATGTAAGCATGTTAAGGTATAACGCCACATGTAAGCATGTTAAGGTATAATGCCACATGTAAGCATGTTAAGGCCACAGGTAAGCATGCTATGGTTTAAGGTCACAGGAAGGCATGTTAAGGTCTAAGGTCAAAGGTAAGCACGTTAAGGTATAAGGTCACAGGTAAGCATGTTAAGGTCTAAGGTCAAAGGTAAGCACATTAAGGTATAAGGTCACAGGTAAGCATGTTAAGGTCTAAGGTCAAAGGTAAGCACGTTAAGGTATAAGGTCACAGGTAAGCATGTTAAGCTCTAAGATCACATTTGTGAATATTAAGGATAGAGGTGTGCCTATTAAGTCACATGTGTGCATGTCAAGATCACAAGTATGCATGTTAAGGTCTAAGGTCATATAAGCAAGTTAAGGTCCAAGCTCACAGGTAAGAATGTTATGGTCTAAGGTCATAGGTAATCATGTTAACGTCTAAGGTCACAGGCATGTAAGTAAAGGTCTAAGGTCACAGGCATGTATGTAAAGGTCTAAGGTCACAGGCCTGTATGTAAAGGTCTAAGATCACAGGTGTGCATATAAAGGTCGAAGGTCACAGGCGTGCATGTTAAGGTCACAAGTAAGCATGTTAAGGCCTAGGGTTTCAATTAAGCATTCTAAGTCTAAGGCCACAGGTGTGCATGTTAAGGTCACAGGTAAACATGTCAAGGTATAAGGTCGCAGATAAGCATGTTAAGGTATACGGTCAAAGGTAAGCATGTTAAGGTATAACGCCACATGTAAGCATGTTAAGGTATAATGCCACATGTAAGCATGTTAAGGTATAGGTTCACAGTTAACCATGTTTAAGTCTAATGTAACAGGTAAGCATGTTAAGGTCATTAGTAGTAGGTATGTTAAGGTTTATCGTTACAGGTAAGCATGCTAAGGTCTAAGGTCACAGGTGTGCATGTTAAGGCCACAAGCAGGCATGTTATGGTGTAAGGTCACAGTTAAGCTTGTAAGGTCATAGGTAAACATGTCAAGCTCTGAGGTCACGAGTAAGTATGTTAAGGCCACAGGTAAGCATGCTATGGTTTAAGGTCACAGGAAAGCATGTTAAGGTCTAAGGTCAAAGGTAAGCACGTTAAGGTCTAAGGTCACTGGCATGTATGTAAAGGTCTAAGGTCACAGGTGTGCATATAAAGGTCGAAGGTCACAGGTGTGCATGTTAAGGTCACAAGTAAGCATGTTAAGGCCTAGGGTTTCAATTAAGCATTCTAAGTCTAAGGTCACAGGTGTGCATGTTAAGGTCACAGGTGTGCATGTTAAGGTCACAGGTAAACATGTCAAGGTATAAGGTCGCAGATAAGCATGTTAAGGTATACGGTCAAAGGTAAGCATGTTAAGGTATAACGCCACATGTAAGCATGTTAAGGTATAATGCCACATGTAAGCATGTTAAGGTATAGGTTCACAGTTAACCATGTTTAAGTCTAATGTAACAGGTAAGCATGTTAAGGTCATTAGTAGTAGGTATGTTAAGGTCTATCGTTACAGGTAAGCATGCTATGGTTTAAGGTCAAAGGTAAGCACGTTAAGGTATAAGGTCACAGGTAAGCATGTTAAGCTCTAAGATCACATGTGTGAATATTAAGGACAGAGGTGTGCCTATTAAGTCACATGTGTGCATGTCAAGATCACAAGTATGCATGTTAAGGTCTAAGGTCATATAAGCAAGTTAAGGTCCAAGCTCACAGGTAAGAATGTTATGGTCTAAGGTCATAGGTAATCATGTTAACGTCTAAGTTCACAGGCATGTAAGTAAAGGTCTAAGGTCACAGGCATGTAAGTAAAGGTCTAAGGTCACAGGCGTGTATGTAAAGGTCTAAGATCACAGGTGTGCATATAAAGGTCGAAGGTCACAGGCGTGCATGTTAAGGTCACAAGTAAGCATGTTAAGGCCTAGGGTTTCAATTAAGCATTCTAAGTCTAAGGTCACAGGTGTGCATGTTAAGGTCACAGGTGTGCATGTTAAGGTCACAGGTGTGCATGTTAAGGTATAAGGTCGCAGATAAGCATGTTAAGGTATACGGTCAAAGGTAAGCATGTTAAGGTATACGGTCAAAGGTAAGCATGTTAAGGTATACGGTCAAAGGTAAGCATGTTAAGGTATAATGCCACATGTAAGCATGTTAAGGTATAGGTTCACAGTTAACCATGTTTAAGTCTAATGTAACAGGTAAGCATGTTAAGGTCATTAGTAATAGGTATGTTAAGGTCTATCGTTACAGGTAAGCATGCTAAGGTCTAAGGTCACAGGTGTGCATGTTAAGGCCACAAGCAGGCATGTTATGGTGTAAGGTCACAGTTAAGCTTGTAAGGTCATAGGTAAACATGTCAAGCTCTGAGGTCACGAGTAAGTATGTTAAGGCCACAGGTAAGCATGTTAAGGCCACAGGTAAGCATGCTATGGTTTAAGGCCACAGGAAAGCATGTTAAGGTCTAAGGTCAAAGGTAAGCACGTTAAGGTATAAGGTCACAGGTAAGCATGTTAAGGTATAAGGTCACAGGTAAGCATGTTAAGGTCTAAGGTCACAGGTAAGCATGTTAAGGTCTAAGGTCAAAGGTAAGCACGTTAAGGTATAAGGTCACAGGTAAGCATGTTAAGCTCTAAGATCACATGTGTGAATATTAAGGACAGAGGTGTGCCTATTAAATCACATGTGTGCATGTCAAGATCACAAGTATGCATGTTAAGGTCTAAGGTCATATAAGCAAGTTAAGGTCCAAGCTCACAGGTAAGAATGTTATGGTCTAAGGTCATAGGTAATCATGTTAACGTCTAAGGTCACAGGCATGTAAGTAAAGGTCTAAGGTCACAGGCATGTATGTAAAGGCCTAAGGTCACAGGCATGTATGTAAAGGTCTAAGGTCACAGGTGTGCATATAAAGGTCGAAGGTCACAGGTGTGCATGTTAAGGTCACAAGTAAGCATGTTAAGGCCTAGGGTTTCAATTAAGCATTCTAAGTCTAAGGTCACAGGTGTGCATGTTAAGGTCACAGGTAAACATGTCAAGGTATAAGGTCGCAGATAAGCATGTTAAGGTATACGGTCAAAGGTAAGCATGTTAAGGTATAACGCCACATGTAAGCATGTTAAGGTATAGGTTCACAGTTAACCATGTTCAAGTCTAATGTAACAGGTAAGCATGTTAAGGTCATTAGTAGTAGGTATGTTAAGGTCTATCGTTACAGGTAAGCATGCTAAGGTCTAAGGTCACAGGTGTGCATGTTAAGGCCACAAGCAGGCATGTTATGGTGTAAGGTCACAGTTAAGCTTGTAAGGTCATAGGTAAACATGTCAAGCTCTGAGGTCACGAGTAAGTATGTTAAGGCCACAGGTAAGCATGTTAAGGCCACAGGTAAGCATGCTATGGTTTATGGCCACAGGAAAGCATGTTAAGGTCTAAGGTCAAAGGTAAGCACGTTAAGGTATAAGGTCACAAGTAAGCATGTTAAGGCCTAGGGTTTCAATTAAGCATTCTAAGTCTAAGGTCACAGGTGTGCATGTTAAGGTCACAGGTAAACATGTCAAGGTATAAGGTCGCAGATAAGCATGTTAAGGTATACGGTCAAAGGTAAGCATGTTAAGGTATAACGCCACATGTAAGCATGTTAAGGTATAGGTTCACAGTTAACCATGTTCAAGTCTAATGTAACAGGTAAGCATGTTAAGGTCATTAGTAGTAGGTATGTTAAGGTCTATCGTTACAGGTAAGCATGCTAAGGTCTAAGGTCACAGGTGTGCATGTTAAGGCCACAAGCAGGCATGTTATGGTGTAAGGTCACAGTTAAGCTTGTAAGGTCATAGGTAAACATGTCAAGCTCTGAGGTCACGAGTAAGTATGTTAAGGCCACAGGTAAGCATGTTAAGGCCACAGGTAAGCATGCTATGGTTTATGGCCACAGGAAAGCATGTTAAGGTCTAAGGTCAAAGGTAAGCACGTTAAGGTATAAGGTCACAGGTAAGCATGTTAAGGTCTAAGGTCAAAGGTAAGCACGTTAAGGTATAAGGTCAAAGGTAAGCACGTTAAGGTATAAGGTCACAGGTAAGCATGTTAAGCTCTTAGATCACATGTGTGAATATTAAGGACAGAGGTGTGCCTATAAGTCACATGTGTGCATGTCAAGATCACAAGTATGCATGTTAAGGTCTAAGGTCATATAAGCAAGTTAAGGTCCAAGCTCACAGGTAAGAATGTTATGGTCTAAGGTCATAGGTAATCATGTTAACGTCTAAGGTCACAGGCATGTAAGTAAAGGTCTAAGGTCACAGGCATGTATGTAAAGGTCTAAGGTCACAGGTGTGCATATAAAGGTCGAAGGTCACAGGTGTGCATGTTAAGGTCTAAGGTCACATAAGCAAGTTAAGGTCCAAGCTCACAGGTAAGAATGTTATTGTCTTAGGTCATAGGTAATCATGTTAACGTCTACGGTCACAGGCGTGTATGTAAAGGTCTAAGGTCACAGGTGTGCATATAAAGGTCAAAGGTCACAGGCGTGCATGTTAAGGTCACAAGTAAGCATGTTAAGGTCTAGGGTTTCAATTAAGCATTCTAAGTCAAAGGTCACAGGTGTGCATGTTAAGGTCACAGGTAAACATGTCAAGGTATAAGGTCACAGATAAGCACGTTAAGGTATACGGTCAAAGGTAAGCATGTTAAGGTATACGGTCAAAGGTAAGCATGTTAAGGTATAACGCCACATGTAAGCATGTTAAGGTATAGGTTCACAGTTAAGCATGTTTAAATCTAATGTAACAGGTAAGCATGTTAAGGTCATAAGTAGTAAGCCCTTTAAGGTCATAAGTAGTAAGCATGTTAAGGTCTATTGTTACAGGTAAGCATGCTAAGGTCTAAGATCACAGGTGTGCATGTTAAGGTCACATGTGCCTGTTACGATCAGACGTGTGCCTGTTAAGGTCACAAGTATGCACATTAAGGTTGATGTTACAGATAAGCTGGTTAAGGTCCAAGGTCACAGGTAAGTACGGTAAGTCTAAGGTCACGGGTCGGCATCAAAGGTCTACGGTCACAAGAATGCATGGTAATGTCACAAGCGTGCATGATAAGGTCACAAGAAAGTGTGTTAAGGTCTAAGGTCACAGGTAAGCATGTTAAGTTTTAAGGTCACATATAAGCATGTTAATGTTACAAGGAGGCATGTTAATGTCTATGGTACCAGATATGCATGGTAAGATCTAAGGTCAAAGGTAAGCATGTTAAGGTCTAAGGTCACAGATAAGCACATTAGGTCTAGGGTAACATATAAGCATGTTAAGTTCTAAGGTTACATGTAAGCATGTTAAGTTCTAAGGTCACATGTAAGCATGTTAAGCTCTAAGGTCAAAGGCATGCATTTGGTCACAAGTAAGCATGTTAAGGTCTAAGGTCACAGGTAAGCATGTTAAGGTCTAAGGTCACAGGTAAGCATGTTAAGGTCTAAGGTCACAGGTAAGCATGTTAAGGTCTAAGGTCAAAGCTGTGCATGTTAAGGTCACAAGTACGCATGTTAAGGTCTAAGTTCACACGTGGGAATGTTTAGGTCTAATGTTACAGGTAAGCACGTTAAGGTCTAGGGCCACATGTAAGCATATTAAGTTATAAGGTCACAGGTAAGCATGTGAAACTATCGATTAAACATATTAAGCTCCAAGGTCAAAGGTGTGCATGTTAAGATAAGTAAGCATGTTAAGATAAGTAAGCATGTTAAGATCTAACGTCACATAAGCTAAGGTCTCAGGTCATAGGTGTGCTGGTCGAGGTCACAGGTTTACATGTTAAGATCTAGGTCACAGGAAGCATATTAAAGTCTACGATCACAGGGAAGAATGTTAAGGTATAAGGTCACAGGGATGCATGTCAAGGTTTAAGGTCACATGTAAACATGTTAAGTTCTAAAGTCACAAGTAAGCATATTAAGGTCTAGGGTCACAGGTAAGCATGTTGAGCTTAAGGATCAAAGTTAAGCATGTTAAGGTTTTGGGTCACAAGTAAGCATGGTAAGGTCTACGGTCACAAGTATGCTTGTTAAGGTCTAGGGTCACAGGTAAGCAAATTGAGCTTAAGGGTCAAAGGTAAGAAAATTGAGCTTAAGGGTCAAAGGTAATCAAATTAAGCTTAAGGGTCACAGGTAAGCATGTTAAGGTCTAGGGTCACAGGTAAGCATGTTAAGGTCTAGGGTCACAGGTAAGCATGTTAAGGTCTAGGGTCATAAGTAAGCATTTTAGGTCTAGGGTCCCAAGTAAGCATTTTTAGGTCTAGGGTCACAGGTAAGCATGTTAAGGTCTAGGGTCACAAATATGCATTTCGAAGTCTAGGGTCACAAATATGCATTTCGAAGTCTAGGGTCACAAGTATGCATTTCAAGGTCTAAGGTCACAGGTAATCATGTTAAGGTATAGGGTCACAGGTAAGCATTTTAGGTCTATGGTCACAGGTAAGCATGTTAAGGTCTAGGGTCAAAAGTATGCATTTCAAAGTCTAGGGTCACAAGTATGCATTTCAAGGTCTAGGGTCACAGGTAAGCATGTTGAGGTCTAGGGTCCCAAGTAAAAATTTTTAGGTTTAGGGTCACAGGTAAGTATGTTAAAGTCTAGGGTCACAATTATGCATTTCAAAGTCTATGGTCACAAGTATGCATTTCAAGGTCTAGGGTCACAGGTAAGCATGTTAAGGTATAGGGTCACACTTAAGAATTTTAAGGTCCAGGGTCACATGTAAACATATCAACTAGGGTCACAAGTCTGCATGTTAAGGTCACAGGTAAGCATGTTAAGGTCAAAGGTTATAGGTAAGCATGTTAGGGTCTAAGGTCGCAGGTAAGCATGTTAGGTATAAGGTCACAGGTGTGCATGTTAAGGTCACAGGTAATCACGTTAAAGTTACAAGTAAGCATGTTGAGGTATGGAGTTACAGGTGTGAATGTTAAGGTCACAAGTAAGCATGTTAAGGTATAATGTCACAGGTGTGCATGCTAAGATCACATGAAGTCATATTAAGGTGTAGAGTCACATATAAGCATGTTAAGGTCTAGGGTCACTGGTAAGCATATTAAGGTCTAAGGTCAAAGGTAGGCATGATAAGGTCACAGGTAAGCATGATAAGGTCTAAGGTAACAAGTAAGCATGATAAGGTCTAAGGTAACAAGTAAGCATGTTGAGGTCTAAGGTAAGAAGTAAGCATGTCAAGAGCTAAGATCACAGGAAAGCAAATTAAGGTCACAAGAAAGTATACTAAGATCTAAGGTTACAAGTAAGCATGCTAAGGGTAAACATGTTAGGGTCTAAGGTCACAGGTAAGTATGTTTAAGTATCAGGTCACAGGTCTAAGGTGTGCATATTAAGATCAAAGGTAAGCATGACAAGGTCAAGAATTTGCATGCATAAGTAGGAGGTAACCCTTTAAGGTCAGGAGTAAGCCAATACGGTTAGGAGAAAGTATGTTAAAGTTAATAGTATATATGTGTATGCTAAGGTCACTAGTTTGTATGCTGAGGTCACTAGTTTGTATGCTAAGAACAGCAGTAGGCAAGCTAAGGTCAGTAGCAGGCAAGCTAAGGTCAGTAGCAGGCAAGCTAAGGTCTGAAGTTAACAAGTTTAGATCAAAAGCAAGCAAGAGGAGTTGGAAATATACAGAAAGGTCATAAGTGTACATGTTAAGGTCACAAACATACATGTTAAGTAAATATGTTAAGGCCAAAGGAAAACTTAAGATCATAAATAAACATAAGGTCATAAATAAACATTTTAAGGCCTTACATGTGCATTTTAAGGTCATAAGTAAACATATCGTAATAAATAAAGATAAGGTCACAAAAGAAAGTAAATATTTCTTAATTAAACATGTTAAGATCTCGAGTAAACGTTAAGGTCATATGTAACCATCTTGAGATCGTTGGTAAACACGGTGAGTTATATGTAAACTTCCTCTAATATACCTTGAAAAATATATGAAGTCCTAAGTAAAAAGTGCAGGTCGAAAGTATATATGATAAGGTCTTGAGTAAGCATGATCCTGTCACAAGTGAGAAAGTTGGTCCTAATTAAACATGTTAAGGTTATAAATAACATGATACCATAACTCCCATATCAGTAATTGATAGCCTTAGCTACCTACCTCTTTCAAAACATTAAAACCTCAGATTTGATGGTAAGAGTTTAAGTACGCTTGTTGAAATTCTTCTTTTTCGTTGTTCCTCGTGGATACCCCACTGGCTTCCAACCATATCAGGTAAGCCTTCTAAAAACAAACTATAATTCCGTGAGATCTACACAAGCAGCGAGTCCTTTCACCCAACCATCTCATGCCTAGGTTCTCGTCCTTTGCAATAGGCATTACCATGTCTATGGGCCACTCACTTTCCTTAGTTATCTGAATCCCCATAATTCACTTTGTCACTTCGGCCGGCAATAGCTTCAGTCGACCGTCATCAAACACACTTCAGAGTTCAATGGGGAAACATAATAGAATGACACGGTGAAACGCAAGACAATACGCGCAAAGCTTAAAATTTTTAGCAAGAGAAGTTTTAATTAACACACAACAAACACAAGGCTAAAAAGACTGGGTACGCAAACAAGCGTGTGGACGAGCAGAGTGATAGCACACTTCTTAGCTGCCCGCGAACGCTTGGTGAGAAAGCGGTGTTTTGAGACTGCCACCACCCTTACCTTCTCCAGAGTTTGTTTACATCAATTGTACAACCACGTGGTATAATTTACTGAGTAGCACTTAGTTGGCGAGCACTGTGTACGTGCTATTGTCTAAAAAAATATTCCATTTGGAAGCTTTTGACTATGGATACACCCGAAAGGGTTCGTTCGATTAAAAATTGTAACGGCTGCTTTGAAGAATAGCCTCGTACATTATCATTTATAATGTTTTATTGTTGTTACGACTTCGACTCGAAGCATACGCTCAAAACTTGGTTACAATTCCTGCGATGTATTGTCAGTTAAAGCCAAACAGCGCTATACTACACACACACACACACACACACACACACACACACACACACACACACACACACACACACACACACACACATATATATATATATATATATATATATATATATATATATATATATATATATATATATATATATATATATATGCGTGTGTGTGTGTGTGAGGCTCGTGAGCCTGTTAATTCTACGCTTTTGTTAAGGATATTACAGAAAATGAAATGAGATAGTGAGAAATATAATAGATAAAATGATCATATCTCAAATTTTCGATCAAATGAATGGAAACAGAATACGTCTAAAGGCTTTCCTGGAAGTGGATTCAATAAGGATTCATAGCGAGATCATACAAAGAAATGACATCACTTTACCCAGGTTTTCTTGGACTAATGAAAGTGTTCTATAATCTTCGGGATTTCTGGAGTTTTACGTTTTGTTTTCATCTGCTTTTAGGAGATATTTTTCTTAATGAGAGGACTGTAAATCGAAGGAAAGTGTAATCACATATGTGTTCTATTGAAAAAGCTATATGTTCAACCATATCATGATTCGTTTAAAAATAGTATTCTGATGAATTCCATATATATATATATATATATATATATATATATATATATATATATATATATATATATATATATATATATATATATATTTCATCATACGAATCTACAGTAGACAAGAAGAATTTGAAATAAAATAGAGTAAAAAAAAGAATTATCTCGATAGAGCGATGGCTGGTTCTCCCGCCTTAGTCAAAGTCGACACAAAGGACTTGAACCGTTGAAAGCTGTATTTCAAATCATGGTTCCACGCCCAGCTCGGCCACTTGATTGCTTCTAACACCCGGATGCCTCTTCTTATCTACCAACTACCTATTCCCCATTTCCATACAAATTACCGTTGCTGAAACTGGCCATAATATCTTTTGTAATGAAGCACGAATGCTCACCAGGAGTTTATAATTCTGGAAGGAAACTGGCAATTACAGCGTTCCTCTCCTTTCTTCTTGCGTAATAATTGGAGAATAAACCGAACGTCGTCTTTCCCCTTTCACAATTAATTCAAGAGACGTAAGCCATTTCACTTTCAGCTATCTTAAACAGAGGGGCTCTTGGACCCTTGTCAAATGAGAATGTTCGACAATGGAAATAACATTTCTTAGTAATTCGTTTTCAAATTTATTCATAACGCAGTTCTAACAACATCAAAGAATAGGTTATATTTGGCCGTCTGCATCAATATTAATAGAAGCATATTGGTGGTTAGTTTCATGGTCCACTTAATTTTCGTTAAATTTGCTTCTTGATTATGGAATAATAAAAGGGCTCAAATAAAGATTGGTTAAACCGATTTCATTATTAAACTGAAATTTATTTTGTATAATCATGTAATATGAGGGTACAAGAAATCATTTTATCTTTTTATTTACTATTAAAAGAGTAAGTAAAATGAATCCTGAAAAAAATGATAGATTAATAGATATTATCCAGTGAAATAGTACTACATAATTTAACATTACCAATATATAGATAAATAAAAATACCAATATTATGTATTCGCATTTCTCCTTTGATATGTATTTCAGTATTTGTGTTTATGTGCTACCAACATTTTTAACTTTACCGACAAACCGCATGACACATTAATATGACATTATTATTATTATTATTATTATTATTATTATTATTATTATTATTATTATTATTATTATTATTTGCTAAGCTACAACCCTAGTTGGAAAAGCAGGATGCTACAAGGGGCTCCAACAGGGAAAATAGCCCAGTGAGGCAAGGAAACGAGGAAAAATAATTTATTTCAGAAAAAATAACATTAATATAAATATCTCATATATAAACTATAAAGAAATTTAACAAAAGAGAAAGAGAAACAAGATAGAATAGTGTGCCCGCCCGAGTGTACCGTCAAGCAAGAGGACTCTAATCCAAGACAGTGGAAGACCATGGTACAGAGGATATGGCACTGCCCAAGATTAGAGAACAATGGTTTGATTTTGGAGTGTCCCAATATTGGGTCTTGAAACTATTCTGCGTGGCCGAATTATATTATTATTTTTTCCTTTTATTATGAAATACACATTTACAATTGCAGCCACCAATACTAGGTTGGTTTGCTGTAAGCAATCAGACCAAAATATCCCACCATCACCAATTCGCAGTTGGCCAAGGTAGTGATGAAATCTGACCAAACCCCAGACATTTTTTTTTTTTATGTTTTCTTATGAAATACACAATTACAATTTTACAATTTATAACATATACATCATAGTATATTTATATGAACATTACTTTTCATTTTACATATAATGCATTTACAATTGAATTTTCAACTTTTCATCTATGTTTTTAAATAAAAATCATATCGAGCCATGCATACTTTTTTAATAGAAGTTTTAGATCCTATTTTATTTACCATTTTTAAACAAGAGTGAGCCTGCACAGAGGTATTTTTCAACAAGGTGATAAAAGTGAAAAAAACGAATTGGAGAATCAATCTGAACGGAAATAAATTAATTCAGTTGAAGATGTAACACTTGAAAAAGTTAAAGGTCAAGCAACCACAGAATAGTTACACACAAAATTTGCCTGGATCTTAGAACATTTTTTTTTTTTTTTTTTTTTTTTTTACGGGCTGCCCAGCGGCAAGAGCCCGTGTCTTACATAAGGTAAGGCAATCTACACACACATGCAAAGAGGAAACAGGTTCGACCTGCTTCAACCTGCTTTCCTGTGTGCTCTGATCATTTCTTGCCTGCTCAACCTGCGCTAGTTTTGTTTTCATTGCAAATGCGAGCGCAAGTGCACGCCTGCGCGTGATCACACACACACACACATCTCTAAAGGTAGAATTCGGTATAAAATACCATTGTGGTTGATATTTGCATTACAATCACGAGTGTTAGTGATACATATATATATATATATATATATATATATATATATATATATATATATATATATATATATATATATATATATATATATATATATATATATATATAGAACAGGATTAAAAATGAAACTAAAGGAGATATTACTCGAGTGCCATATGTGGATGAGTTCATGATGAGGGGTAGGTGGAGATTGTTTGGGCATACTCTTCGCACTCTCCAAGAGATATTAGTTCACCAAAGGTTCAGCTTGGCTCCAAAAGGCATTAGCAGAATTAGAAGACCCAATCCTACATGGCTGAGGACTATGAAGCGCGAAGTAGGATATAATGAATGGTGAAGTATTGAATTTAAAGATCAAGATAGAGATGAGTGGCGAAATCTAACCGAGGCCCTTTGCGTCAATAGGCTTAGGAGATGATATATGTATATATATATATATATATATATATATATATATATATATATATATATATATATATATATATATATGTATGTATATATATACAGTGTATATATATATATATATATATATATATATATATATATATATATATATATATATATATATATTTATGTGTGTGTGTGTGTGTGTGCATGTGTGTATGTCTATAAACGATTTATAAAATCTACGTAAATGTATGTTAATAGTACCATAAAATACTTTCAATAATATCAGAGACAGAGGTGTGATACTTATAATCAATAATCCCTCGAACTAAAAAAGATCTTAGCAAATATAATCCTATCTGTTATGATATCAAATGTAATTATAACGATGAGAGCGAAATGAGAGACCAGGTGATATAATTAAAGAGATTTAGAAATGATGGCCTGAAAGGAAACTGGATGTGTTTGCCGATGATAATGACATAGTCTGTTCGTGTCAGGATTTGAAAGTTTAATCACGATGAGGAAATTGATTGGAAACATATGCAAATGAGGGAGGCTCGATATCCTGAGGAATAGGCGGTTGAAATGTACATAGGATATCGGACGGATCTGGGTTCAAAAATGGGATAGATTCAAAATGTAAATACAAAATGTTATTAATTCAAAATTTCATAAATATAAGATGTAAATACAAAATGTCTTTAATTCAAAATTTTTATAAATTCAAGATGTTGTAAATACAAAATGTTATTGATTCAACATTTCATAAATACAAGATGTTGTAAATACAAAATATCATTAATTCAAAATTTCTTGAATACAAGATGTTGTAAATACAAAATGTTATTAATTCAAAATTTCATGAATACAAGATGTTATAAATACAAAATGTTATAGACTCAAAATTTTGTGAATACAATATGTTATTGATTCAGAACGTTATTAATACAAAATTTTTTCGATAAAAGATGTTGTAAATTCAAAATGTTATAGATTCAAAATGTTAATATATTATGTTATAGATTCAAAATGTTGTAAATACAAATTGTTATTGATTCAAAACGTTATTAATAGAAAATGTTCTCGATAAAAGATGTTGTAAATACAAAATGTTACAGATTCAAAATGTTAATATATTATGTTATAGATTCAAAATGTTGTAAATACAAATTGTTATTGATTCAAAACGTTATTAATAGAAAATGTTCTCGATAAAAGATGTTGTAAATACAAAATGTTAATACATTGTTATAGATGCAAAATGATGTAAATACAAATTGTTATTGATTCAAAACGTTATTAATAAAAAATGTTCTAGATAAAAGATGTTGTAAATACAAAATGTTATAAATTCAAAATGGTAATACATTATGTTATAGATTCAAAATGTTGTAAATACAAAATGTTATTAATTCAAAATTTTTATAAATACAAAATGTTGTAAATACAAAAGGTTATAGATTCAAAATGTTGTAAATACAAAATGTTATAGGTGAAAATTTCATAAATACAAAATGTTATAGATTAAAAATTTTACAGATTCAAAATTTTATAAATATAAGATGTAAATACATAATGTTATAGATTAGGAATGTTGTAAATATGAAATATCATAGATTCCAAATGCTATTAATACAAGATGTTGTAAATACAAAATGTTATAGATTCAAAATATTGTAATTACAAAATGTTATCGATCCAAAATGTTATGAATAAAAAATGGTTTAGAGTGAAAATATAATAAACGCATAAATGTTATAGATCAAAATGTTTTAAACAGCTGATGTCCTTAAGGGCGCTGCAATAACACTAGCAATATCTAAAGTATACATCATGAAAGGACTGGCTACAATGACTACCTACCTCACCTATAATTAACGCCCACATGATCTACAAATAAAGACCGGTTGGTAACTTTTGGCAGATTCTGTTTTAATGGCGTTGATCTTGAAAGCGCCGATTTTAGAAGTGTCATTTCTTCTTTTATAAAACACTCACAACTTCTTCTGGACGCTCGGGGTATTGACTATCACTTGAAGACATTGTTGCGCATTGGAAAATAGTTCATCAGTTACTATTCACTCGAAAAATACGATAAAATTATAAAACGCAATCACACACAACACATTGTTTACTAGCGAGCTGCAGATTGCACCAAAGGCCGCTAGGGGGGTAAGCGTCGGGAAGGAGCGGGTGGGTGGGTGGGTGTATCTCCCATCATCCCTCCCCCATTTCTCCGGCTAAGGTACCCCGGTACCCATCTTGTTTTTTACAAAACAAGAGGGGAAAAAAATAAATAGATTAGTGTGCCTGAGTGTATCCTCAAGCAAGAGAACTCGAACCCAAGACAGCGGAAGACCATGGTACAGAGGCTATGGCACTACCCAATGGTTTGATATTGGAGTGCCCTTTTCCAAGAAGAGCTTTATTACCATAGCTAAAGAGTCTCTTCTACCCTTACCAAGAGGAAAGTAGCCACTTAGCAATTACAGTGCAGTAGTTAACCCCTTGGGTGAAGGAGAATTATTTGGTCATCTCAGTGTTGTCAAATGTATGAGGTCAGAGGAGAATCTGAAAAGAATAGGACAGACAATTCGGTGCATGTGTAGACAAAGAGGAAGTGAACTGTAAGCAGAAAGAAGGATCTACTGTAGTACTGTCTGCCCAGTCAAAGGATCCCATTACTCTCTAGCGGTAGTATTTCAACGGGCGGCTGGTGCCCTGGCCAACCTACTACCCTTCTACACTAGATAATGGCATTATAAGAAATATTTATTTTAATGTTGTTGGTATCCTTAAAATATTTTATTTTTCCTTTTTTCCTTTCCTCACTGAGCTGTTTTCCCTGTTGTGGCCCCTGGGCTTATAACATCCTGCTTTTCCAACTAGGGTTGTAGCTGAGCAAGTAATAATAATAATAATAATAATAATAATAATAATAATAATAATAATAATAATAATAATTCAAAATGTTATTGATGCAAAATGTTATTGATACAAAATGTTATAGAAGTAAATATAATACATACACAATACTATAGATGTAAATGCTATAGATGGAAAGCCATATACGATGGAATCTTTTATTGATATAGAATACTATAGATAACCAGAGGGGTACTCAGTAGAGCACAGACCTCCGCCACGGCAGCTTATTTCTCGACCTTTTGCTCGACCTTGACCTTGGCCTTTGAACTTAGCATGTATTAATTGGCCTGACTTTTCATACACCTAAATATGAAACAAGTTTGAAGTCTCGGTGACAACGATTTCCAAACTTATGACTGATTACGTGAATTGCACATTTGCTTAACGGTGACCTTGAAATTTCAAAATTTAATCATTTCGAGCTATTTACTTAACAGTTTCATTACTCTACCATTAAAATTATGGCCAGAATGCTGTTCAACAACAAACACACACACCCACAAATAAACACAAAAACAGGGGCGAAAACATAACTTCCTTCCCACTTCGTTGGCGGAGGTAAAAAACGTTATAAATACAGCGATGAATAACTTCACAATTCATAAAAGTTAAGAGATTCTTTTTTCTTCCATATTCCTAATTACACAATCTTTGTAATTTTCTAGTTTACGTAATTACATAGATGACGCAATTTCTAATTATGCAACTTCACCCATTTACGAATGTTAATAAATTTTCCTCTCATTCTCCTGATTACGTAATTTCCAAATTACGTAACTTAATCTATTCATAAAAGTCAAGAGATTTTATCCCTTACATTTTCCTAATTATATAACTAACTTTCTTCATTAGAATATGAAGTGACATCATTAAGCTAAAACAGGCTACCTGTTAGAAATAAAGGTTAGCAATTCAACCGTAATTAAGACAACTTTATAATCAAGAAAATATAACTTAATGAAAAATTCAAAACAGAGAACCCAATTTTGTATATTACAATAGAGTTCTCTTGCTTGAGGGTACACACGGGCACACTATTCTTTTTAATTTCTCCTCTTCTTGTTTTGTTAAAGTTTTTATAGTTTATATGGGAAATGTTTATTTCAATGCTGTTACTGTTCTTAAAATATTTTATATTTCCTTGTTTCAATTCCTCCCTGGGCTATTTTCCCTGTTGGGCCCCATGGGCTTATAACATCCTGCTTTTCTAACTAGGGATGTAGCTTAGCAAGTGATAATAATAATAATAATAATAATAATGATAATAATATTAAATGAAATAATGATAATAATAATAATAATAATAATAATAATAATAAATGAAATGATAATAATAGTAATAATGATAATAATGATAATAATAATGATAATAATAATAATAATGATAATAATAATAAATGAATTAATAATAATAATAACAATGATAATAATAATAATAATAATAATAATAATAATAATAAAGCTCTCAAATTTCCAATTTCATCAAGACCCTGCAATTTTCAATTCAATCGCAGGTGAACACATATTAAGGAAAAATGAAAATTATGCTTCCGGATAAATGCTCTAATCGTAGTTGATGGCACCAGCCATCTCTGTTACCCCCCGGTGTTAACCTTATAAACGGCCGATTCAACTCCCATATAAAAGCGCGCTACCTGATTACGTTCGAGTTATGGGTTGAATGTTTCGAATTAAGTTACGAACTTCGTCGTAGGGGGAAGATTCCCCCCCCCCCCCCTCTCTCTCTCTCTCTCTCTCTCTCTCTCTCTCTCTCTCTCTCTCTCTCTAACAATATGTAGAACTAGCGTATGCAGCCTGTCAAAAATTATGAGCTAAATATTTAGATATTCAGCTGATGATTCTCTTCTAAATTTGTTGGACAGGAACTTAGTAATAATAATAATAATAATAATAATAATAATAATAATAATAATAATAATAATAATAATAATAATAATAATATTATTATTATTATTATTATTACTTACTAAGCTACAACCCTAGTTGGAAAAGCAGTATGCTACAAGCCCAGGGGCTCCAACAGGGAAAACAGCTCAGTGCGGAAAGGAAAAAAGGAAAATAAAATATTCTAAGAAGAGTAACAACAATAAATATCTCCTATATAAACTATAAAAACTTTAACAAAACAAGAGGAAGAGAAATAAGATAGGAGAGTGTGCTCGAGTGTACCCTCAAGCAAGAGAACTCTAACCCAAGACAGTGAAAGGCCATGGTACAGAGGCTATGGCACTACCCAAGACTAGAGAACAGTGGTTTGATTTTGGAGTGTCCTTCTCCTAGAAGAGCTGCTTACCATAGCTAAAGAGTCTCTTCTACCCTTACCAAGAGGAAAGTGGCACTGAACAATTACAGTGCAGTAACCCCTTGGGTGATGAAGAATTGTTTGGTAATCTGTGTTGTCAGGTGTATGAGGATAGAGGAGAATATGTAAAGAATATGCCAGACTATTCAGTGTGTATGTAGGCAAAGGGAAAATGAACCGTAACCAGAGAGGAGGATCCAATGTAGTACTGTCTGGCCAGTCAAAAGACCCCATAACTCTCTAGCGGTAGTATCTCAACGGGTGGCTGGTGCCCTGGCCAACCTACTACCTACTAATAATAATAATAATAATAATAATAATAATAATATTAAATTTCTTATTCCAGATCTAGATATCTATCTCTGGCACCGCCATTCAATTAGTTCATTATGTAAGTTGTATAAGATTTATCACCATTCTGACCATCCTTTACATTCAGATCTTCCCGGACAGTACCATCCTGTTCGTTAATACTATAGTCCATTTCTTTTAGCGATGTATATTTGCACCGACTCGCAGCAGTGCCCTTTTAGCTCGGAAAAGTGTCCTGATCGCTGATTGGTTAGAATTATCTTGGCCAACCAATCAGCGATCCGGAAACTCTTCCGAGCTAAAAGGGCACCGCTGCGAGTCGGTGCAAATATGCATCGCTAAAAGAAATGGACTATAGGTATCCAGTTAATTCTAACAGCCAGGCCTTCTCCATCGTGAAGTTTTATTCCAGCTGTGACCAAGTTGTGGAATGATCTTCCAAATCGGGTGGTTAAATCGGTGGAACTTCAAATGTTAAAACTTGCAGCAAATGTTTTTATGTTAAACAGGCTGACATAAGTCTTTTTATTGTTTATATACGAAAGGTCTGTTTTAATGATGTTACTGGTTTTTTAAACATTTTATTTTGATTGTTTATTTCTTCTCATATAGTTTATCTATTTCCTTTCCTCACTGGACTATTTTTCCCTGTTGGAGCCCTTGGAATTATACTATCCTGTTTCTCCAACTAGTGTTGTAGCTTAGCAAGTAATAATAATAACTATATATATATGTATATATATATATATATATATATATATATATATATATATATATATATATATATATATATATATATATATATATATTTATATAAATTTCTTTCCGGTCACGCTCGGCTCTCCCCGTCCCTCCTGTAGGGGGGAGAGGGAGTAGTCATACCCTGCTGAAAGGGGAGTAGCGTCTGCGTGCATATTTATTTGAATATCCAACTGTCATTTTATTTTTACGTGTAGCATACACTAGTAATAATATAATATAGTTACTCAAATGTATTAGAAGCTACTCCTACTAATTTGATTAATTCAATTATATCAATGGCTAAATTAGAATTCACCCCCCCCCAAAAAAAAAAAAGGTGGAAAAAGAAATTTATGACCCGAGAAGTAATGAAGTCAAGTAGTGCTATAGCCTCTGTACCATGGTGTTCCACTGTCTTGGGTTAGAGTTCTCTTGCTTGAGGGTACACTCGGGCACACTATTCTATCTCGTTATTTCCTTGTTTCCTTTCCTCACTGGGCTATTTTCCCTGTTGGGGCCCCTGGGCTTATAGCATCTTGCTTTTCCAACTAGGGTTGTAGCTTAGCATGTAATAATAATAATAATAATAATAATAATAATAATAATAATAATAATAATATCTCTATAAATCAGACACAGACGGTGAAGGGACTTCGTGAAACGTCTTAGGAAGGGAAAAACAGCTTCTGAAAGGGTCGAGAGAGCAGAAGGAATAGAATTTTGTTTGTTTTATTATTTTGTTGTTGATTGCATAAATATACAGTTGGAATTATTCAGTAGATGTAAGAGGGGGAAGTTCGTACATGCGTTCGTCCATTTGTTATCCAAAAATGTTAAAGTTGATTCATTGTGAAATGATTAAAAAGATTAATACATATGTGTAACCATATTTACGCCTAATATTTATGTATATATATATATATATATATATATATATATATATATATATATATATATATATATATATATATATATATATATATATATATATATTCAGTATAAAGTATATATACACAATATATATATATATATATATATATATATATATATATATATATATATATATATATATATATATATATATATATATATATATATATATACAGTATATATATATGTACACACAGTTGGAATTATTCAGTAGATGTAAGAGGGGGAAGTTCGTATATGCGTTTGTCCATTTGTTATCCAAAAATGTTAAGTTGATTCATTGTGAAATGAATAAAAAGATTAATACATATGTGTAACCATATTTGCGCCTAATATATATATATATATATATATATATATATATATATATATATATATATATATATATATATATATATATATTCAGTATAAAGTATATATATACAATAATATATATATATATATATATATATATATATATATATATATATATATATATATATATATATAATAATAATAATAATATTCAGTATAAAGTATATATACACAATATATATATATATATATATATATATATATATATATATATATATATATATATATATATATATATATATATAATAATAATAATAATAATAATAATAATAATAATACGGAAACTTTTACATTAGATAAAAGCCCATATTCATTCTATCTGGTAACCACATTACCTTTATTGTGGTTAGGTACAGTACATAACTATAATATCGTAATAGGCAACTCATGATATTTTCACGCGACCGATAACAGAGGGGTGGGTCATGTCATCAATACTGTTAAGGTTTATATCGGCTTCTTGCTTGATTAATGAATGAAATACTACAGAATATTAGAAGATAGTGCTGTATTAGTTGTTATATACACATCCCAAATGGGAAAATATGTATCTGCAAGCTTACAACACCTTGGAACTAATCATGCATGATAGAGTGTAAAGGCATGATGGGTCTAGAGAGAAAATTATCATTGAAGTGAATTATTGCTGCCAAAGGACTGCTTGGGTATGATTTTTTACGTGGATATTAGAAAAATAACCGTATTCATTCTAAAATGGTAGATTTTATATTTTACATCCATGGTGATGAGTATATTTAGAAAAAATATTGCATTTTACATCAGGAGGAGCGAGGTAAAATTTTATATGCTTTAGTTCACATAAAAAAAATGAAATACTGCATATGCTTTTATATATATATATATATATATATATATATATATATATATATATATATATATATATATATATATATATATATATATATATATATATATATATATATTTATAAATGCTAATAATATACTAGAGTAAGAATTATGAAAATGATAAACGACAGTCAATTGGGATTAGCATTATGGATGAGGGGTTTTCCCCGATTTTTCTTTTTTTTTATTATAATAAGAGAAATATTACAGTATCTAGGCTGTGTTTCACTATCAATGGTTATGGAGCTCAGTGGGTAACAAAACCAAAATCATTGAATTAAAAAAAATAAAAAAAAAATGGATCTTCAACACTAATTTGTGAGATCCTTCCATTCAATTTTCAGTGATAAGTTTAACTAGTAACTTCTTTCCCGGGGTACCGTAGCCGGTGGAATGGGGGAGGGATGATGGGAGATACCCCCCCCCCCACCCACCCGCTCCTTCCCGACGCTTACCCCCCTAGCGGCCTTTGATGCAATCTGCAGCTCGCTAGTAAACAATGTGTTGTGTGTGATTGCGTTTTATAATTATCGTATTTTTCGAGTGAATAGTAACTGTTGAACTATTTTCCAATGCGCAACAATGTCTTCAAGTGATAGTCAATACCCCGAGCGTCCAGAAGAAGTTGTGAGTGTTTTATAAAAGAAGAAATGACACTTCTAAAATCGGCGCTTTCAAGATCAACGCCATTAAAACAGAATCTGCCAAAAGTTACCAACCGGTCTTTATTTGTAGATCATGTGGGCGTTAATTATAGGTGAGGTAGGTAGTCATTGTAGCCAGTCCTTTCATGATGTATACTTTAGATATTGCTAGTGTTATTGCAGCGTCTTTAAGGACATAAGCTGGTGCCTATTCAAATCGTATCTTTCGAGTAACTTCGAAAATGCCATATTCCCGTCCATCGTTCCCGTGTCCATTCTGCCTTTTCGATGTCATCATGGCCATCCTCTGTCATTCTTAAGATTACGAATAACAAATAATAGTTAGCCGATTACTCACTATATATATATATATATATATATATATATATATATATATATATATATATATATATATATATATATATATATATATTATATGTACATTATTTCTTTGCATTTATTTCTGTATGATACACTAATTTCAACATTATTTTTTTCCATTCTCGTAACATTTTTATTTACATTGAGAACGTATGTGTGTATTAATCTCAAATTATCTCAAATTCATGTAAGGAGATATACACACATTATACACAAAGAGTAATTTATAGTAATTCAGTTACCCATTTGGTTTTATTTACAACATTGAGCCTAAATATTAATTAATGATATCAAATTTAGATTATGTGATATGCGATTTGTATATGAACTCATTAACTAATAAATAAGTTATTAATTCGAATGTTGAGTTGTAATGATTAATTTTGAACACGTAGTTACATATAATGAACGAGTCGGTAAATATATTATTTGGAATTATTTTTGTTTCATACTTAGATAGTTTTTGTCTCATTACGTTTTTAAATATTTTAAATTTTTATTTTTGTCCCCATTTTTTTCATCCAATCAATTTTATTTTTATTTTGTATATATTAGCTACGCTATATATCATAAGAATTTGAGAAGCTTACTTAAATATATTTTGCCAGGTAATTATATTGGATATATATTCAGTTGTTGCTTTGTTTATTTTTAATGATTTACGATATAATTGATTTTTTTTATCGTTTTACATTTTTGACATCAATATTCATGTTGTTGACAATCCAGTATATATATATATATATATATATATATATATATATATATATATATATATATATATATATGTGTGTGTATATATATATATATATATATATATATATATATATATATATATATATATATATATATATATATATATACGCAATATGGATAATTATCTAAATGGCAGACCGATTTACTAAGCGTAGAACTGTCATGGCGAGTGTTTTCTGTATAATTTTGGCAATTAGCGTGAATAAGTTCTGGTAAGTTCAATGTTGATGGTGTGTACATAACAGTGATAGGTTGGGGGGGGGGGGTGGCTTTAAGAGTAGGGCGGTAATGATAGGGCTGTTTTAGTACCAGTAGGTCTATAGTCCATTTCTTTAGCGAGGCAGATTTGCACCGACTAGCAGCGGTGCCCTATTAGCTCGGAAAAATTTCCTGATCGCTGATTGGTTTGACGAGATAATTCTAACCAATCAGCGACTAGGAAAATTTTCCGAGCTAAAAGGGCACCGCTGCGAGTCGGTGCAAATCTGCCTCGATAAAAGAAATGGACTATAGTATCGTTCATTTTGGTAATTGTGGAGCTGCTATGGTAAAGCAGCTTTGATAAAAGTTTAGCTTTTATAGTGTTTTTAGTAAGAGTAGTGACGTAATTTTATGCCATTTTGCTTAGGTAACGTTTAGTACTTGAGGAATACTATGGTGTGGTAGTTTTTCTTAAGAGGGGATTTTGTAATGGGTCTAAGTGGGTTATTTCTAGTAGAGAAGGGAAGGGTGATTCAGTTATTGCGGATCAATTTTTATAATGAGGGCTGTTATGCTAAATAAGTGTTATGGTGGGTGTAATTCTTTTGGTATGTAACAAATGGGATGTGGCAGTGTTATTGAGTGGGGTGATTTTTTCATGGCCGTTTTAGAAATGAAGTGGGTCTTACAATTTTAGCAAGAGTTAGGATATTATGTTTTTTTTTTTTTTTTTTTTTTTTTTTTTTTTTTTTTTTTTTGCTGGGGGGTAATTTTAGTAAAGGCTCCATCCCCACTTTAAGTATTGTGTGATAGGGAATGTGACGTCACTCATCGATATTGCCTCAATGCATAGGCAACTGTAGCATTTCTGTAACCGCACAAGTAACAAGGCAATCTCGAAATCATTTGCATCAAAAAATGAAGAATCAAGTACCGATGAGGGATCTCGACTTCAAGAATGGTGAGTGTTCCAATAAGATTAATTACGATTGTTGATTCTTATAACTATTGCTGATTATTTTGTTTATGTGCATTTATGTCTGGTATTGTGTGTAATTACTATGTTTAGCCAATTTTTACATTGCCAATTTTTTCTACGTGTTATCTGTAAAAGTTATAAAACGAGAGAGAGAGAGAGAGAGAGAGAGAGAGAGAGAGAGAGAGAGAGAGAGAGAGAGAGAGAGAGAGAGAGAGAGATTGTTTGTGTTCGAGTTTTCTAGCTTTTTTGGTGCAGTATTCAATGGGGATTATAGATAGATAGATAGATAGGTAGATAGATAGATAGGTAGATAGATAAATAGATAGATAGTGGGTTATACAATGGAGACCGCATTATAATAAATAGTTAGCTAGCTAGATAGATAGAGGGTTATGCAATGAAAACCATAAATCGATAGATAGAAAAATCGATAAGTAGATAGATAGATATCGTGTGTCGTTATTTGTGTGGTTTACAGACTGATGTAGAGAGAGAGAGAGAGAGAGAGAGAGAGAGAGAGAGAGAGAGAGAGAGAGAGAGAGAGAGAGAGAGAGAGAGGGTTTTAATTGGACGATGTCTTGTATGTTTAAGAACATTTTATTTTTTCCACAGGTGTTACTGTTATTACATTTTATCTTGGTGATTTGAAATGCTATTTCTCTGTATGTTGCTTATGTTATTATTGTTGTTAATAACAGGTTGTTTTTAGTTCTGAATTACAGGCATCAGTTTTGGTCGTTCGAAAGTATTTGGTTGTGAATAATATTTTGTTTGATAAAAACTGTATCTAAGTTCTATTGTTTGTTACTTTGACTATTTTATTGTTTATAATTGAATATTCTTCTTCTGCTGATAACATTCATTGATGTATTTTTATTTTTACAGTTATATACTATTCTATGATGATTTATAACAATAACTGAACTTTGATTTTGATAACAGGAATAGATACTTCACAGCAGTTACACTTAATTACAATTTTAAAGATATAAACGACAATAATACGTTAAACCTGCGTTATGACTTCCGCTTGACATATCCGAATTAGCATGAATTAGAAATTGGCTTTAGCGTCAAATTACATTTCAGCTGAACAATGGTAAATCAGGTGATTGGATTTACAACTGTTTATTTTGTGTGTGGGGCGTGGGGGGGGGGGGGTGGGGGGGCTATGCTTAGCAATTGCATGAGCTGTTTTATGAACTAATAGATATCAAGGATTAGCAAGAAATGTTTAGCTTTATGATATCAAATATTTTTGAGATTAGTAATGAAAAGTGCGTGTAGTAATCGATGATGTATGATTAAAGGTGGACTTTCCAGTTTCAAAAAGAAAGGTATGTGTTCAGAATACCGATATCTTTCAATGTTTTGACTTTAAAGGACTGACAACCCTTTAAAATGTTTTGATTTAAAGTACGGACACCCCCTTAAAATTTTTAGCTTTAAAGTACGGACACCCCCTTAAATTTTTATCTTTAAAGTACGGACACCCCCTTAAATTTTTATCTTTAAAGTACGGACACCCCCTTAAATTTTTATCTTTAAAGTACGGACACCCCCTTAAATTTTTGAAAATGTTTTGATTTAAAGTACGGTCACCCCTTTAAAATGTTTCGATTTAAAGTATTGACACCATTTTAAAATGTTTTTATTTTAAAGTACTGACACCCCTTTAAAATGTTTCAGTTCAAAGTACTGACACCATTTCAAAAGGTTTTAATTTCAAAGTACTGACACCCCATTAAATTTTTTTATTTCGAAGTATTGACACCCCTTTAAATTTTTTATTTCAAAGTACTAACACCCATTTAAAAGGTTTTCAAAGTACAGACACTCCTTTAATTATTTTAATTTCAAAGTACTGACACCTATTTAAAAGATTTAAAAAGTACTGACACTATTTTAAATGTTTTGATTTCAAAGTAATGACAACCATTTAAAAGGTTTTCAGAGTACTGGCACTCCTTTAAATGTTATGAAAATAAAGTACTAACACCCCTTTAAAATATTTTGATTTCAAAGTATTGACAACCCGTTAAGGGTTTTGATTTCAAAGTACTGATACCCCTTTAAATGTTTTGATTGCAAAGTAATGACACCCATATCAAAGGTTTTCGAAGCACTGGCACTCCTTTAAATGACACCATTTTAAAATGTTTTGATTTAAAGTACGGACACCCCTTTAAAATGTTTTATTTCAAAGTACTGACAACTAAATTTATTTTATTATTAGATAACTGACACCACTTGTAAAATGTTGTTATTTCAAAGTATGGACACTCATTTAAAACTGACACCCCCTTTAAATGTTTTAATTTCAAAGTACAGACATCCCTTTTAAACTCACACCCCTTTGAAACTAACACCATTTAAATATTTTCATTTCAAAGTTCTGACACCACTTTTGAAATGTTTTGATTTCAAAGTACTGACACCACTTGAAATTTTTTTATTTCAAAGTAAAGACACCACTTTTAAAAAGAGTTAATTTCAAAGTACTGACACCACTTTTAAAATAATTTAATTTCAAAGTACTGACACCACTTTTAAAATGTTTTGATTTCAAAGTACTGACACCACTTTTAATTAAAATGATTTGATTTCAAAGTACTGACACCACTTTTAAAATGATTTGATTTCAAAGTACTGACACCACTTTAAATGTTTTGATTTCAAAGTACCGACATCACTTTTAAAATGATTTAATTTCAAAGTACTGACACCACTTTTAATTAAAATTATTTGATTTCAAAGTACTGACACCACATTTAAAATGATTTGATTTCAAAGTACTGACACCACTTTTAAAATGTTTTGATTTCAAAGTACTGACACCACTTTTAAAATGAATTAATTTCAAAGTACTGACACAACTTTTAAAATGATTTAATTTCAAAGTACTGACACCACTTTTAAAATGATACGATTTCAAAGTACTGATACCACTTTTAAAATGATTTGGATTCTAAGTACCGATACCACTTTTAAAATTATTTGGTTTCTAAGTACCGATACCACTTTTAAAATGATTTGGTTTCAAAGTACTGACACCACTTTTAAAATGACTTGATTTTTGGAGTGCGTAAAAAACCAAAGCTTCCCTCACTTATTATGAACTTCTCAAGCGAAACCGTAGCATTAAGTTCTAATTGAAATCATCTTACCACAAAACCATATAACGTTACATAGCTCACACTCCGGATACCTCATTAGGTCATTCAAATAGCCCAAGAATCATTATCGGAACTTCGTATAAATAAAGAAGTTCATATTGAATAAGAAGTTTTTCACCAATTAAAACTTTCCCCTCATTTTCCTAATGAAGCTGTGAAGGCGAATAATTTGGAAATTTCTTTGTAGTGTTAGAAGCCAATTAACATATACGAACTCGGGCTTATTAACAAGTTACGCTCTCTGTTCCAAACACAAAAGTCCTTATGCTTCCGAAGATGCTCTCAAACGGGGTCAAAGTATTTGAGAAG
>NC_090757.1:16817964-16832964 GCF_036898095.1 Palaemon carinicauda
AGCAGGGAATTTTTTTCCTCATATCTACGGTAACAGGGAAACATTTTTTCATATATCCAGGACTGGTAGTAAGGAAATATTTTTTGCTTATATTTAGGACTGGCAGCAAGGAAACATTTTTTCTTATGTATAGGGTTGGTAGCAGGGAAACATTTTTTGCTTATATCTAGGACAGGCAGCAAGGAAACATTTTTTTCTTATATCTAGGACTGGTAGCAGGGAAACATATTTTTCTTATATCCAGGTCTGGTAGCCGGGAAATATATTTGTCCTATATCTAGGTATGGTAGCAGGAAAACATATTTTATTTTATATAGGACTGCAGCAGGGAAACTTCTTTTGTTATATCTAGGACTGGTAGCATTGAAACATTTTTTCTTATATGTAGGACTGGTAGGAGGGAAACATATTTTTCTTATAACTAGGTCTGGTCGCAGGGAAAATTATTTTTTCATAGCTTGGACTGCTAGCATGGAAACATATTTTTCTTATATCTAGGTCTGGTAGCAGGGAAACATATTTTCTTATATATAGGACTGTAGCAGGGAAAAATATTTTATATAGGACTGTAGCAGGGAAAAATATTCTATATAGGACTGTAGCAGGGAAAAATATTCTATATAGGACTGTAGCAGGGAAAAATATTTTCTTATATCTAGGACTGGTAGCATTGAAAAAAATTTTCTTATATGTAGGACTGGTAGCAGGGAAACATATTTTTCTTATATCTAGGTTTTATAGCATCGAAATATTTTTCTCTTATATCTTGGACTGCTAACATGGAAACATATTTTTCTTATATCTAGGACTGTTAGCAGGGAAATATATTTTTCCTCTATCTAGATCTGGTAGCAGGGAAACATATTTTTCTTATATATACGACTGGTGGGAGGTAAACATTTTATTTCTCACACCTAGGACTGTTAGCTGGTAACATTTTTTTTTCTTATATTTAAGACCGGTAACAGGGAAACCCTTTTTTATTTTATCTAGGAATGGTAGCAAGGAAACATTTTTCTTATATCTAGGCCTTATAGGAGAGAAACATTTTATTTCCCACATATAGGACTGTTAGCTGGTAAAATTTTTTCTATTATTTAGGACCGGTAACAGGGAAACGTTTTTTTCTTATAAATTATTGCTTGTACCAGGGAATTTTTCTTATATATTAAGACTTGTACCTGGGAATTTTTTTCTTATATGTAGGACTGATAGCAGAAAATGTTTTTTTTTTTTTTCCATCTGCTGCCAGTCTGATGAATAGCAAACGAAGTAAAGACATGCTCTTTAGATGGCGCCTATTTGAAGAAAGATTGTATGCCACAAGTAATAATGTGGGTGAGTAAGGGATGCAACAACAGTATTCCTGCCTCGAAAGTATATCGTTGGCATTCCAACCTCGTTCATGCTTTAGGAATATGCAAATGCCTCAAATAATGACGTTGATCCTTCCCGTTTACATTCCCTTTCTATCAGCCGACAGAATTTATTTAATAGCTTTTAACTTGTTTCGTTTTCTTTGCTTTTCATACTTCAAACGGTTTAGTCTCTATTTCCTTTTCGTACATCTATTCTGACGTGAATAGAAATGGATTTAGAAATAGATTAAAATGACTAATTGATTTTGTTATTATTGGTGATGTAAAAATATGTTTTTTGTTATAAACGTGCTTGGTATGTGTCTGATGTCAATCCTATGTTAAAATCTCTCTCTCTCTCTCTCTCTCTCTCTCTCTCTCTCTCTCTCTCTCTCTCTCTCTCTCTCTCTCTCTCTCTCTGGGAGAAAAAAAATGTCGGAATTTTGAAAAATATTTTACCTAAAATGCTGAAATGTCTTTATCAACGCCGCTAGAAAGAAAATTGATAAGAAATTTAAGAGAAAACGACTGAAAAAACCAACGTGTTTTCTCAAGTCTTCGGTATTATGAGTAAAACGGAGAGAGATAGTTCGTGGGATAAAACTAAATTTTAAAAATTTTACCTCTATTGAATCGAGGAGGAATATGCATAGTGAAAAATGGCTCTCACAAAAACAGATTTTATGAAAGGTCAGTATTGATTTTATGCTGTTGAATTTCTGTGCTGGTAAGGTTAGTGTTATAATAATTTAATGCATTCTTATACAAGGCAAAAGACCTAATCTAAATAGATTTTATATTTGGAAATTCACATTGCTGGCAAGATTAGTGTTATAATAATTTAATGCATTCTTATACAAGACAAAAGACCTAATCTGAATAGATTTTATATTTGGAAATTCACATTGTTGGTAAGATTAGTGTTGTGATAATAAAATGCATTCTTATACAAGGCAAAAGACCTAATCTGAATAGATTTTATATTTGGAAATTCACATTGTTGGTAAGATTAGTGTTGTGATAATTTAATGCATTCTTATACAAGGCAAAATACCTAATCTGAATAGATTTTATATTTGGAAATTCACATTTATGGTAACAGATCGGGGAATTAATACTTATTATCTTTAAGATCAAAGATTGTAATTAACGTAGACTAAGTCATACTTCTACAAAAATATGGATGAAAATAAGATAGTAGTTTCTTTTTAATAAATATTGTAGAAATTGTTTAAAAAAATATTACATTAATAGTTTAGAATAAAGAATAGAATACACGCTCTAATACGCATTTCCTAGCAAATAACAACCTTATTGCGTATTCTATATCAGATTACCTAAATGTCATCGAAGCTAAAATATGTTTTTTTCTTTATCATCTTTCTAAGTACTTCGGCAAATATTCTTATCAAAACTGATTCTGAAATTTATCCATGATACACAGTAACTTGATACTTGGGTAGGTTGTCAAGTAGGTTATGAGGTCATTGTAAAATGCCTTCATCATATTTCACTGTTTATTTTACACGGGGCTATTTTCTCTGTTGGAGCCCCTGGGCTTATAGCATCCTGCTTTTCCACCAAGGGTTGTAGCTTAGCCAATAATAATAATAATAATAATGATAATAATAATAATAGTGTCGTGGTAGGAGACCCTCTTTTAGGCAGGTTGAGTTAAGAGTTTTCTATTTTCTCTTTCTAGAGAAGAGAATTATCGAGAAAATAGAAAAATTGGATAAGAAAATAAACTCTGCCGATGCAGCCATTACTTTTAACTCAATAATAATAATGATAATGATAATAATATTAATAATAATAATTTTTCGATTTGATGATTGTGGTATAGGAGACCCTTATTTATGATGAAGCATCATGATATTTCAGTGTTTAAAATATATAACTAAAGGGTCAGAAAGTATAGCGCGGACCTCCACGCTGCAGCTGATTTCTCGACCTTTAGCTTGACATTGACTTTGTCTTTTGACCTTAACATGCATTAATTGGCGTGGATTTTCATACACTCGAATATGAACCAAGTTTCAAGTCTCTGTGACAACGATGTCCCACCTTATAACTTATTACGTGAATTGGACATTTTGCTTGACCTTTGACCCTGACCTTCCATAATGTAATAATTTCCGGCTCTTTACATGATAGTAAATCCCTTCAAGCTTCATTTGTTTAGGATTAAAATTGTGGCTAGGAAACTGTTTACAAACAAAAACACACAAAAAACACATAAATAGGGGCGTAGACTTAACCTCCTGCCAACTTCGTTGGCTGAGGTAAAATCATAGTGTGTGTATCTGTGGATAACTTGAACTCTTAAAGAATTGATGTTTTGGGACTCTGCTGGGAATGGAAATTTGACCTTTGACCTTGACTTTCCAAAATGTAATAATATCCAGCTTTTTACGATTAAAATTGTGGTCAGGAAAAGGTTTACAAACAAACACACAAAGAGGGTCGAAGATATAACCTCCTGCCAACTTCGTTGGCTGAGGTAAAATCATAGATACGGAATTCTTCTTGTCAGGTGTGTGTATCTGTGGATAACCTGAAGTCTTAAAGAGCTGATGTTGTGGGACTGTGTTGGGAATGGAAATTTGACCTTTGACCTTGACTTTCCAAAATGTAATAATATCTATCTTTTTAAATAATAGTAAATCCCTGCGAGCTTCATTTCTTTACGATTAAAATTGTGTTCAGAAAACTGTTTACAAACAAACACACAAAAAGGGTCGAAGACATAACCTCCTTCCAACTTCGTTGGCTGAGGTAAAATCATAGATACGGATTTCTTATTAAGTGAGTGTATCTGTGGATAACCTGAACTCCTAAAGACCTGATGTTGTGTGACTGTGTTGGGAATGGAAATTTTGCTCCAGCACGAGGTCTTTTGAACAGCAGATTAAATTGGGATTCAGCAGCAGATTACCAGAGAAGAGAACAAAACTAGAAACAAGATAGAGCGAAAGAGTTCAAACAATTTTTCAGGATAGATTGATCACTGAAAATATGTAGACTTTCCTGATTGGCCTTTTTGTGTGCAATTGGAGAGGAAACAGACCGAATGTGTTTCTCATAGGTAAATTTGTAATTTATTTCCGAAAAGAAATATGGTTTGATTTCGTTTTGTATTAATGAAAATACTTTAGTTAATAGCCATTTTTTGTGTAACTGAAGAAGAAACAGACCGAATGTGTTTCTCATAAGTAGATTTGCAATTTATTCCTGGTAAGAAATATGGTTTGATTTCTTTTATATAATGAAAATACTGGAGTTAATAGCCATTTTTCGTGCAGTTGAAGAAGAAACAGACTAAATGTGTTTCTCAAAAGTAAATATGCAATTTATTCACGAAAATATAATAGTTTTTTATTTCTTTTTCTAACAATGAAAATAATAGCCATTTTTGTGCAATTGAAGAGGAAACAAACCGAATGTGTTTTTCAAGAGCAAATTTTTGCAATTTATTCCGGATGAAATATATTGTTTGCTTTTGTTTTGTATTAATGAAAATACTGGAGTTAAATTGCCTCTGCCAAAGGCAAGGGAAGGGAAGAGAAGGGAAATTTCAAAGTTTATTTTACACCCCAATAACGTCGAACCAATAAAATACCAGGCTTAGGTGTGTGGGATTCAGCATGTATTTTCCTTTTAGCCATTGCAATTCTTCCCTTGGGATACGAGGTTTTCTTTGCTTTACTCTTTCTAAGCTACTTAAATGCAATAGAATATTTTTCCAGCTGTGTAAAGCCAGTCTTTTTGGCTTCAACTTTGTGCTGTCCACATTCGAGTTAAATACGGTGTTCCAGTTTACTAAACCCAGCAAGAAATATATTTCAGAATGCAGGACCAGTATAATTGTATCTTCCATATTATTGATTTTATTATTATTGTTGTTGATCAAAATGAGACGAGAAACACCTTAAATGAATGTGCAAGATAAATTCGTATTAAAAACGTAGTGCATAGAATTTATTAAAAAAAGAACCCCAAAACTATTAAGAAGTCCGTAAAATCAGGTCTGCATTCAGAGAAAATGGAATAAATAGAAAATATGAATCTGTAAAATGAAAAATTTACAAATAAATGTTAAATTTCCGGTTACTATACCATGTCTGCGTCTTATATATTAATATATTAGTTGTAATTTGTCTATAAGGATGAAACTGATTGAAATATGGGCGATAGTATCTCTGAACATGGTAAAACAATACGTTTTTATGAGAGAATACGTTATTTGGGTTATCGCTATTACAGGAGACTCAACAAAATCTAATTAATTGTCCTACCCTTGCTAATTACCACCAAATTTCCATAACTACTTTATAATCTAAAGTTTTTTAATATATTACGTTAAAACGTCTAAATAATAGGCTGAAGGTAATCATCTATTCCCTACTTTACAGTTTAGCTTTAGAGCATGTGATGCCCTTCTTACAATTTCTAAAGCTGTACAGAAATCCCTTGGTTGGGGTCGGGAAGTTTGTATGATTAACCTTGATTTTAGTGCTGCCTTAGACCGTGTTAATAATAAGGCCATTGTTTTCAAATTTAAACAGATGCGAGTTAATGGGTATGTTCTTAGCATCATTATCGAGGTTTTGAGTAATAAATTACAAAGCGCAGTTGTTGGTGGTCACCATACTGACTATTGGAATGTTATATTTGGTGTTCCTCAAGGTAGTGATTCTGGCCCATTACTTTTCATGTTATATATACAAGAAATATCTGGTTTGGCTTAGAAAATTATCTTGTTGCATATGCAGATGATGCTACTCTCTTTGCGTCAATTCCATCTCCTGAATGTACTGTAGATCTAAGGTTGCTGAATCCCTTGATTGAGATCGAGCTGGAATTAAAGTGGGATACAAATAATGGGGCTTAAAGTTAAATCATAACAACACTCAAAATATGATTGTAATTAGTTCGAAGACAAAAGACTCCTCAACATTAAGATCTTTACATCTATGATGTCTAATAAACTGTATATTTCTCATTTAAGATTGTAGGTGTGGTTTTTTATTGTAAATTTACTTTTGAGAAACACATCAGGTCTGTTTCTTCTCCCTGTTCATAAGAAATAGGCATATTGAGAAAGTTTTTTTTTTCAAGTCTTTCAGAGATCAGTCTATCCTGAAGAAATATAATTATTTCATTTACACCATATTTTGAGTATTGTTCTCCTATCTGATCTTAAGCTGCTGATTCTAATATTAATTTGTCGGACAAAAACTTGCGGTCCATTACATTCCTTATCCTTGATGTAGATATTATTATCTTGCAGCATTGTTCAGTTAAATTCTTTATTCTTGTTACATTAGATTTTCCCTAATTCTGACTAGTATTTGCATCAGATCTCTGTAGGCTGTTACAACCCTGTATTTAGTATTAGGTAAACATTTAATTCGAACAGTTCTACCTCCTCCGTCATAAGACCTAATATTTCCCTGCCATCTGGAAATTTTATTCCAGCCGTGACCAGATTGTGGAATGATCTTCCAAATCTATCGATTGAATCGCTTGAACTTCAGAAGGTTGAACGAATAAGTTTACGTAAATCTCATTTCACAATTCATATATTATGACTCATCCATTTTAAGTCCGTTAATGATCTTGATATATTTTGTATATATATATATATATATATATATATATATATATATATATATACATACACATTTATATATATTATATATATATTGTTATTATTTTCCATGCTTTTCTAATTATGATTGTAGCTTAGCTAACAACAACAACGACAACAACAATAATAATAGTAGTAATAATGATAATAATAATAGTAATAATGATATTAATAATAGTAATAATGATTATAATAATAGTAATAATTATGATAATGATGTTAATAATAATAATGACTTCCATACCCACATTTAGTAACAATAAATCCTTCTTAATAGTATACAATATACGTAGCTAATCATTCATATAATTTGGTAAAGGTGACCATCGTGAGTCTTTCCTAAATAACATTTTATGCCACAACTGTCTCCTGGTGCAGAAAGTAATTCTCCAATTACAAGTTTTTAATGATGATTTATTGTAACTGAATGTGGTAATTATATTAATCCATCCCCCTCCGGTTGTGGTAGCCTTTTGGAAACTTCCCTGCCTGGCGATCAGCTGGACTGAGGTTCGAGTCGTGCTCAAGATCAATAGTTTCTTGTAGTGTCTGCAACCTCACCATCCTTGTGAGAACTTTTATCACGGCCTGCTGAGTCATCAGCAGCCATTGCCTGGCCTTCCCTCATCCTAGCTTGGGTTGAGAGGGGTCTTGGGTGCTGATCATATATACATATAATCAGTCTCTAGAGCATTGCCCTGCCAGCTGGGTATTGCCACTGGCCCTTGCCTCTGCCGTTCATGAGTGACCTTTAAAGCCTTTAGATTAGAACTTCTATCCTCTCTATATTTTCTAAATCCATTACTTTTAAAAGTTTCTTAAGACCTTAATTCTAGCTGGATTCTCTGCTTTGGCCTTAATTCAAACTATTTGTGTATTGATTCTTTCATGAACTTCACTGATTTTTCTTCTTGTTCAGAGATGATATTCAATAAATTCTTAGTTTCTCCCTCATAGGCAAATTACGGGTTCAGTTTTCTATATATACACCAGGCACCAGAATTAAGCATACGCAACATTTTATGTAGTTTGGGTTATACAGTAGCATAAATATGGTTGCGGTGGCCTATTGAAAACGTTCCTGACTGGGGTTGAAGTCCCATTCAAGCTTGGTAGTTTCTGCAACCTCACCATCCTTGTGAACTGAAAAGGGGCCTGTTTGGGGGAGCCTGTAAGTCTACCTGCAGAGTCATCAACAGCCATTTGCTGGCCCTCCCTAGTCATAGCTTGGGCGGAGAGCGGGCTTGGTCGCTGATCATATGTATATATGGTCAGTCTCTAGGGCATTGCTACTCTCCTTTGCTTCTGCCATTCATCAGCGGCCTTTGAAATAGTAATAGAATAATGGCGATGATGATAATAATTATTGTAGTGATAATAATGTTACAGATAGTGATGATAAACAATGATGATAATAATAGTTTATAATGATGATGATGATAAAATTCCGATAATATTGGTAACTTAACAGCAATAGCAAAAACAACACCACCAACAATAACAACAGCAATGAAACAACTACAGTGATATTATTAACAGTAATAATTATGATCATAATGATAGCACTAGAATTTACCCTATATGCTCGAGATGTTTATTGGCACTTGACTGACACCATATAAATTATTAAAAAAGAAAGAAAGAAAAAAAAAAAAAACACGGCACGTAAAACGAAATTTGATATTTAACTTTCATTCTGATCGATGATAGGCGGAGCCAAACGAAAGGCTTGAGCTGTAGGTTATATCAAGATAGATTACGTGTCTACATGATGGATCGGAGAGATGGGAATATAATGCTTATCATGCTATGGAGTAAGGTTACAGGCAATTTCAACGATCATTATTATGGAAATATGCAAATGGAAAGTCATTAATTATGCTGGTAATGCCATCTTTTCCCCGATACTCTCTCTCTCTCTCTCTCTCTCTCTCTCTCTCTCTCTCTGATATAGAAGTGGTAAGGCTTTATATCTTTCTCCATATCTTACTCTCGCTCTCTAAAATAGAGGTGGTAATGCTTTTTATCTCTCTCTCTCTCTCTCTCTCTCTCTCTCTCTCTCTCTCTCTGATATAGAAGTGGTAAGGCTTTACATCTCTCTCTCCATCTCTTACTCTTTCGCTCTCTAAAATAGAAGTGGTAATGCTTTTTATCTCTCTCTCTCTCTCTCTCTCTCTCTCTGAAATAGAAGTGGCAAGACTCTCTCTCTCTCTCTCTCTCTCTCTCTCTCTCTCTCTCTCTCTCTCTCTCTCTCTCTCTCTCTCTCTCTCTCTCTTAAATAGAAGCGGCAAGGCTTTTTAAAGTGGAAGGTGGCGTAATCAGTATAACGAATTCATAGGAGTTGAGTAGAATTTCCTTTGTAAATTATCCTGAAGTTCAAAAAAAGATAAAAAAGAGGAAAAGTATGTGTGTGTGAGAGAGAGAGAGAGAGAGAGAGAGAGAGAGAGAGAGAGAGAGAGAGAGAGAGAGAGAGAGAAAGGGGGTGTTATGGTCAGATATGGCGTACCTGGAGCAAATGAGAATGGGAAAAAGTCTTTTGAAAGTGTCCTCTGATTGAAGATATTTTGCTTTGAAGAAGGGGAGCGTTTTAAAGAGGTATATTCATGCATATAATTGGGGTTGAACAGATGCAAGGGAATTATTTTGCTAAATCGTCTGTTAGAGGATAGTAGTTAAGAGTTAATTGATGACTGGAAACATTTATGGATATTATTAATGTGAAATGAAAGTGGAAAGAGAAAGTAGGTTTAGATTAAGAGGAAGGTTACAACAAGTTGTTGTTATAGCAAACTTGTGTATGCGATCTGTCAATATTGATGGCTAAATATATAGATAGGTATGCACACACACAAACGCGCACACAGCCTCTGACCTCTGTATGACTACTTCCACTCCTTATTACCCGAGGAACGGGGAGAACTGAACGTGACCGGAAATATATATATATATATATATATTATATATATATATATATATATATATATATATATATATATATATATATATATATATATTAGAGAGAGAGAGAGAGAGAGAGAGAGAGAGAGAGAGAGAGAGAGAGAGAGAGAGAGAGAGAGAGAGAGAGAGAATTGTACGTTATAGAGACAAAAGTTATAATAGATCATAGGGCAAGGATGGATATAGACTGGGCAAGTGAGAGGATACTGAAAAGACAAGACTTTGTGATAATCACTGACGGAAGACTAGACAGTTTAAGACAGTATTAGACTAAAATAGAGGATAACATAGTGGGAAGGTTCAGAATGTCTCGATCATAAAATTTGGTTAAAGAAATGATCTTAGATGGAAAAAAAGTTGATAGACTCGTTCAAGGAGGTTTGTTCAACCAGAATGAATAGAGGATAATGGACTAGTCGAAAAATACTGAAAAAAAAATTAGAAAGATGAAACATCTCTAAGGAAAACAAATGGAACTTTGATATCACTTTAGCAAATGCAATACATTTTATAAACAATACTATTATTATTATTATTATTATTATTATTATTATTATTATTATTATTATTATTATTAGCTAAGCTACAACCCTAGTTTGGAAAGTAAGGAAATATAGCCCAGTGAGGAAAGGAAATAAGGAAATAAATGAACGATCTGAGAAATAATGAATAATTGAAATATAATATTTTAAAAACAGTAACAACATCAAAACCGATATTTCATATATAAACTATAAAAAGACTTACGGTAGCCTGCTCAACATAAAAACATTTGCTGCAAATTTGAACTTTTGAAGTTCAATTGATTCAACTACCCGATTAGGAAATCCATTCCAGAACTTGGTCACATCTGGAATATAACTTTTAGAATACTGTGTAGTACTAAGGCTCATGATGGAGAAGGCTTAACTATTAGAATTAATTGCATGTCTAGTATCACGAACAGGATTTAACTGTCCAGAAATATCTGAATGTAAAGGTTGATCAGAATTATGAAAAATCTTATGAAAAATGCATAACGAACTAATTGAACGACGGTGCCAGAGATTAATATCTATAGTCCATTTCTTTTAGCGATGCATATTTGCACCGACTCGCGACGGTGCCCTTTTAGCTCGGAAAAGTTTCCTGATCGCTGATTGGTTAGAATTTTAGCGATGCATATTTGCCCCGACTCGCGACGGTGCCCTTTTAGCTCGGAAAAGTTTCCTGATCGCTGATTGGTTAGAATTATCTTGTCCAACCAATCAGCGATCCGGAAACTTTTCCGAGCTAAAAGGGCACCGCTGCTAGTCGGGGCAAATATGCATCGCCAAAAGAAATGGACTATAGTGAGTAAAGAGTTGTGATGGCCGATCTGGTAACGTCCCTGACTGGTGAACGCCAGATTGGGTTGAGTCCAGCTCAAACTTGTTAGTTCCTTTGATATCTACAGCCTCATTATCCTTGTGAGCTAAGGATGGAGGGTTTGGGGAGCTTTTAGGTCTATCTGCTGAGTCATCAGCAGCCGTTGCCTGGTCCTTCTTGGCCCTAGCTTGGGTGGAGAGGGGCCTTGGTTGCTGATCATATTCATATATGGTCAGTTTATAGGGCATTTTCCTGTTTGATAAGGTAGTGTCACTGCCTTTTGCCTCTGTCATTCATAAGCGGCCTTTAAACCTTTAAGAACTGCGTATAGTCAAACACGAACCATATATTGAAAACTGTGGATATCGAAAAGATTATGATTTGTTATCAAGTTTGGTTTTGGTGTTGAATATGGATATTTTCTTTACATTATTGTAATATAAGATTTACCAGCTGTCACACTGACAAATTAGACTGCATTAGGGTTGGGAATGAATAAATTAATATTATTCAGAGCCCTTTCGTTGAGAAGATATATTTTGAATAAATCTCATGTAAATTCAGGACAAGAAATTATTTATTTTACTGCTATGTCCACTTTGAAGCTCCATAAAGGGAAATGCGTTATTTGCTTAAAAAGCGTTATTTGATTAAAAACCGTTATTTGCTCAACCTAAAACAACCGCATATGAAAACAGTTAAATAAACAACGATAACATTCGTCGCTGCACCTTTCATGTCCATGAATGTTGACCGGGTTTTGGATGTTGATTCGTACCCGGTTTTCAGAGTTCCCTCAGAGGGGAAAAATATGTTTGGAGCTAGACTCTTATCAGACCAGTTATCCACTGTGAATGTTTATGACTGTGGTTTATTTTATTGATGGTACTGCTGCGCTATTTCGTGCGACGCTTATCAGGTCTAGATGAAAGGAACCGAGATAAAACTTGAGTATTTACAATATTATATTCAACAGTGGATTACGGAAGATAATGTCCTGTTTATATTTGACTCGATATTGGCTTACAGAAGATAAAATCTTATTTATATTTGACTCAACATTGGCTTACAGAAGATAAAATCCTCTTTATATTTGAGTCGACGTTGATTTACAGAAGATAAAATTCTGTTTATATTTGACTCAACATTGGCTTACAGAAGATAAAATCCTCTTTATATTTGAGTCGACTTTGATTTACAGAAGATACAATCCTGTTTATATTTGACTCAACATTTGATTTACGGAAGATAAAATCCTGTTTATATTTGACTCAACATTGATTTGAAATCCTGTTTATATTTGACTCAGCATTGATGAACTGAAGATAAAATCCTGTTTATATTTGACTCAACATTGACTTACACAAGATAAAATCCTGTTTATATTTGACTCAACATTGATTTACAGAAGATACAATCCTGTTTATATTTGACTCTACATTGGCTTACAGAAGATAAAATCCTGTTTATATTTGACTCAACATTGTTTTACAGAAGATACAATCCTGTTTATATCTGACTCTACATTGGCTTACAGAAGATAAAATCCTGTTTATATTTGAGTTGACATTGATATACAGAAGATAAAATCCTGTTTATATTTGACTCAACATTGGCTTACAGAAGATAAAATACTCTTTATATTTGAGTCGACATTGATATACAGAAGATAAAATCCTGTTTATATTTGACTCAACATTGGCTTACAGAAGATAAAATACTCTTTATATTTGAGTCGACATTGATTTACAGAAGATACAATCTTGTTTATATTTGACTCAACATTGATTTACAGAAGATAAAATCCTGTTTATATTTGACTCTACATTGGCTTACAGAAGATAAAATACTCTTTATATTTGAGTCGACATTGATTTACAGAAGATACAATCTTGTTTATATTTGACTCAACATTGATTTACAGAAGATAAAATCCTGTTTATATTTGACTCTACATTGGCTTACAGAAGATAAAATACTCTTTATATTTGAGTCGACATTGATATACAGAAGATAAAATCCTATTTATATTTGACTCAACATTGGCTTACAGAAGATAAAATACTCTTTTTATTCGAGTCGACATTGATATACAGAAGATAAAATCCTGTTTATAGTTGACTCTACATTGGCTTACAGAAGATAAAATACTCTTTATATTTGAGTCGACATTGATTTACAGAAGATACAATCCTGTTTATATTTGAGTCGACATTGATTTACAGAAGATACAATCTTGTTTATATTTGACTCAACATTGATTTACAGAAGATAAAATCCTGTTTATATTTGACTCTACATTGGCTTACAGAAGATAAAATACTCTTTATATTTGAGTCGACATTGATTTACAGAAGATACAATCCTGTTTATATTTGAGTCGACATTGATTTACAGAAGATACAATCTTGTTTATATTTGACTCAACATTGATTTACAGAAGATAAAATCCTGTTTATATTTGACTCTACATTGGCTTACAGAAGATAAAATACTCTTTATATTTGAGTCGACATTGATTTACAGAAGATACAATCTTGTTTATATTTGACTCAACATTGATTTACAGAAGATAAAATCCTCTTTATATTTGACTCTACATTGGCTTACAGAAGATAAAATACTCTTTATATTTGAGTCGACATTGATATACAGAAGATAAAATCCTATTTATATTTGACTCAACATTGGCTTACAGAAGATAAAATACTCTTTATATTCGAGTCGACATTGATATACAGAAGATAAAATCCTGTTTATAGTTGACTCTACATTGGCTTACAGAAGATAAAATACTCTTTATATTTGAGTCGACATTGATTTACAGAAGATACAATCCTGTTTATATTTGACTCAACATTGATTTACAGAAGATAAAATCCTGTTTATATTTGACTCTACATTGGCTTACAGAAGATAAAATACTCTTTATATTTGAGTCGACATTGATATACAGAAGATAAAATCCTATTTATATTTGACTCAACATTGGCTTACAGAAGATAAAATACTCTTTATATTTGAGTCGACATTGATATACAGAAGATAAAATCCTGTTTATATTTGACTCAACATTGGCTTACAGAAGATAAAATACTCTTTATATTTGAGTCGACATTGATTTACAGAAGATACAATCCTGTTTATATTTGACTCAACATTGATTTACAGAAGATAAAATCCTGTTTATATTTGACTCTACATTGGCTTACAGAAGATAAAATACTCTTTATATTTGAGTCGACATTGATTTACAGAAGATACAATCCTGTTTATATATGACTCAACATTGATTTACAGAAGATAAAATCCTGTTTATATTTGACTCAACATTGGCTTACAGAAGATAAAATACTCTTTATATTTGAGTCGACATTGATTTACAGAAGATACAATCCTGTTTATATTTGACTCAACATTGATTTACAGAAGATAAAATCCTGTTTATATTTGACTCTACATTGGCTTACAGAAGATAAAATACTCTTTATATTTGAGTCGACATTGATTTACAGAAGATACAATCCTGTTTTATATTTGACTCAACATTGATTTACAGAAGATAAAATCCTGTTTATATTTGACTCTACATTGGCTTACAGAAGATAAAATACTCCTTATATTTGAGTCGACATTGATATACAGAAGATAAAATCCTATTTATATTTGACTCAACATTGGCTT
>NC_090757.1:16837323-16839823 GCF_036898095.1 Palaemon carinicauda
TATATTTTTTGCTTAAACGTATTTACATATATGTATATACGTTTAAGCAATAAATATATTTGTATGCATATATATATATATATATATATATATATATATATATATATATATATAATGTATATATATATATATATATATATATATATATATATATATATATATATGTGTGTGTGTGTGTATGCAAATTCATATTTAAAAATGTTACTACATAAACGGCTAAGGCGAAAATTTTGATCAAGTGATTAGTATTGTAGTAGGTCTCAGGGAAGAAAATGCGTTAAATAACCCCAGTTTTATAAAGTCGAATCGGTTTTTAATGATCCAGTCTACTGTAAATTGTCTCAGGAGGTATGATCCAAATTCTATAAGGACGTTTTGTACTGCATGTGTACATATTATGCAAAGCTTATGTGCCTAATGAGGGCAATGCTAAGTTGATGCCTAAAGGTCAAAGGTCAAATAGAAATGAAATCATTATACAACTTTTTTATATGTACGAGATAAGCTTCATGATTAGTAGACGTATTCATCCAACGTAGGATATTGGGAGTTGAATGGCAGGACAGGAATAGAAATTGAACTATAAGAGAGATTACTCGAGTGCCATATGTGGATGAGATCATGATGAGGGGTAGATGGAGATGGTTTGGGATGCTCTTCGCACTCCTCAAGAGAGATTAGTTCACCAAAACGTTTAGCTTGGCTCTTCAAGGGACGTAAAGAGTTGGAAGACCCAGGCCTACATGGCTGAGAACTATGAAGCGTGAAGTAGGAGATGGTGGATGTAGAAATATCGGATTAAAAGCTCAAGATATAGACGACTGGCCAAATCTAACCAAGGTCTTTGCGTCAATAGGTGTAAGTAAGAGGTGATGATATATATATATATATATATATATATATATATATATATATATATATATATATATATATATATATATATATATATATATATATATATATATTTATTTATTTCCAGTTCAAGGTGGAAGGTTAAACGTGAATTTAACCTTGTCTTACGCAAGATATTGACCTTGTATTTAACTTGAAACCGGTGAGTAATGTCAGTGTCAAATTGGTGCTTAGAGCTCAAAGTTAAATGGGAGCGTAACGTTTCTTGGCCAAAGACAAGCGCATATACATATACTTTGCGTACTTTACATCAAGGGCTGCTTTCCTGGTCCTATCACATTGGGAAACCTTATGCACTACAGGACCTACGAGATCGTTTTATTGTATACACCTAGGGATTTCGCTTATCACATAGCGCATTGCGTGTGTATTATCTATTACGCATTATTGAAGTTCTTAGAAACTAAAAAAAAGGCTTCAGTTTTTTTCTTTAAAACCTTAATATCTCCAGTCTTTCGAATTTTCAGTGCAAGCTTGATATATTGTCTTTAGGCCGTATACTTAAAATATGTAGAACCTATAGTAAACATACATCCTGACTCCAATAATTTGAAATCAACTTTTAACTATTATTATTATTATTATTATTATTATTATTATTATTGTTATTATTATTATTATTATTATTATTATTATTATTATTATTAGTATTATTATTATTATTATTATTATTATTATTATTGTTATCAATTGCTAAGCTACAACCCTAGGTGGAAAAACGCTCCAACAGGGAAAATAGCCCAATGAGAAAAGGAAACAAGGGAAAATAGAGTATTTTAAGAACAATAACATTCAAATAAATATTTCCTATACAAAATATAAAAACTGTAACAAGAGGAAGAGAAATAAGAGGATAGTGTGCCCGAGTGTACCCTCAAGCAAGAGAACTCTAATCCAAGACAGTGAAAGACCATGGTACAAAGGCTATGGCACTACCCAAGACTAGAGAACAGTGGTTTGATTTGAGAGTGTCCCTCTCCTGTCTAATAAAGTTAGGAAATAGTGCTAAACCAAAACTCATAAAGAAGAAGGTTGCATCTTTTTCTTTCAGTTGGTTGTATATATGTTATAAAGTCATGTCACTACTTTGTGTACTAGATTTACTCCATGGTTGAAATCCCCCGCGACTCATCCGCCTTATAAAGTGTTAGGCTGCAGAATCCCAAAAGAAACTGCGGAGAAAACCCAGTATTGTGGAAATCTCTGGCTGAGTCAGCATTTCCCGAGTCATTCAACCTCGAGGTGTGTCTGTTATTACATAAGAAGAGAACAGGTCAAAATAAATCTTCTCTGGAAGAGAAGCTTTTACGTCCAATTTCTACTTTTTATAAAAATAGGGCGATATTTTTAAAAAGAAAACTTTTCATGTATTTGTTGCTTTTATTTTAATTGATTGTAAAATATTCCAATAAGTTATTGTCATTGTATAAAGGTCTGAGCGGCTACAAGGGTTTTTTTTTTTTTACGTATTTTATATTTTGTTTTGACGTGTTCCGTTATTACAGAATTATCATTGTACAGTATACTGTATGTAGTTGACTGTATATATTTATAAGTAGAATAGGCATATACGTGTATGTATAATAAG
>NC_090757.1:16847323-16852323 GCF_036898095.1 Palaemon carinicauda
AATACTTCTCCAATCATAATCTACTTCACTCTTCAAAGCCCTCAGCCATGTAGGCCTGGGTCTTCTAAACCTTTTAGAGCCTCGTGGAGCTCTATTACAAGTTTGGTGAACTAATCTCTCATGGGGAGGGCATAGAGCATACCCAAACCATCTCCGTCTACCCCTCACCGTGATCTCATCCATATATGGTACTCGAGTAATCTCTCTTATAGATTCATTTCTAATCCTCTCTTGCCATTTAACTCCCAATATTCTCCTGTTGGAGATTGTTTCATTGTCATACAGTAATGCCAATCTCACTAAACTGATATATAGCCAAATTTTTTATATGTAATTCCAGGCGATTTGATTTCCAAATTTTTCTTGACCTAGCCATTGTCTGATTTGCTTTTTCCAATCTTTCATTGAAGTCCAATTTTAACCATTGGCCTATTATCCTTTTTCAATCTGTCATTAAAATAAAATTATAAAGACATTTTTATATGTAATTCCAGGCGATTTGATTTCCAAATTTTTCTTGACCTAGCCATTGTCTGATTTGCTTTTTCCAATCTTTCATTGAAGTCCAATTTTAACCATTGGCCTATTATCCTTTTTCAATCTGTCATTAAAATAAAATTATAAAGACATTTTTATATGTAATTCCAGGCGATTTGATTTCAAAATTTTTCTTGACCTAGCCATTGTCTGATTTGCTTTTTCCAATCTTTCATTGAAGTCCAATTTTAACCATTGGCCTATTATCCTTTTTCAATCTGTCATTAAAATAAAATTATAAAGACATTTTTATATGTAATTCCAGGCGATTTGATTTCAAAATTTTTCTTGACCTAGCCATTGTCTGATTTGCTTTTTCCAATCTTTCATTGAAGTCCAATTTTAACCATTGGCCTATTATCCTTTTTCAATCTGTCATTAAAATAAAATTATAAAGACATTTTTATATGTAATTCCAGGCGATTTGATTTCCAAATTTTTCTTGACCTAGCCATTGTCTGATTTGCTTTTTTCAATCCAATTTTAAAGACCTTGTAATAGATCTTAGTTCCTAACCATTGGCCTATTAGCTTTTTTCAATCTGTCATTAAAATGAAATTATAAAGACATTTTTTATATGTAATTCCAGGCGATTTGATTTCCAAATTTTTCTTGACCTGGCCATTGTCTGATTTGCTTTTTTTAATCCAATTTTAAAGACCTTGTAACAGATCTTAGTTCTTAACCATTGGCCTATTAGCTTTTTTCAATCTGTCATTAAAATAAAAGTATAAAGACATTGTAATTCCTAAATTCCTAAACGATTCCACCTCATTAATCCTTGCTCCTTCCAATGATATTTCATCTTCCATTGCATCTATATTACCTTTTTCTAAAATTGAAAACAGCTATAAATAGAATGGAGAAGCAATTATTCCCCAAAGAGTCTTCATATACGTCCATACGGATTCCTATTCAACACAGGAATTGCTATAATGCATATTTGTCGATGAGGTTCCACGCAGTATCCGAAGATTTAGTCGACGCTCTGTGCTTTATTCTATATATGAATTTGAATCTACTAAATGGACAACAGTGAGCGTTTGCAGGTTTATATTTGATCATAAACGTTTGAGGTTCATGTTTTATAGAAGAGGCCTTTATTAAAAGCCAAACGTTTGAGGTTCATGTTTTATAGAAGAGGCCTTTATTAAAAGCCAATATATAGATAGAATATTTATCAAAAATTACTTTGTGTAGTTAAATCAATATTTTCTATGAAAGACGCAAATTCTATACCTGTAAAAATTTGTGTGTGTAGTTAATTAAATCAATATATTTTATGAAAGCCCGAAATTCTAAACTTGTAAAGCATGAGCCATAGTGAAAACTTTACAGTTAGAAATTACAAAAATAAAGCGTTTTGCATCAATATTATTTATAAATGGAAACCGTTCAGTAATAGTTACAACAATTTAGTAGCTATAAATAGTATATAACACAACTACTATAATGAAAATAGTAAGCTGAATCGATTAATCTCTTTTTAAAAAATCAGTATGTGTAGTGAAAGCAATATCTTTCATATATGAGACGCAAATTCTATACTTGTAAAAAATTTGTTTGTGTAGTTAATTAAATCAATATATTTTATAAAAGCCAGAAATTCTAAACTTGTAAAGCATGATCCATAGTGAAAATTTACAGATAGAAATTACAATAATAAAACATTTTTCATTAATATTATTTATAAATGGCAACCGTTCTGTAATAGTTAAAACAATTTAGTAGCCATAAATAGTATATAAAACAACTGCTATAATGAAAATAAAGTTTGGTTTATCTCCTATTAAGCTGAATCGATTAATCGGATATAAACATAGGGGGGAAAACAGAGGAATTCTTTGTTGTATTAGAAAGACAGTTTTCCACCAGAATAATCCCCAGATATTGGTTACCGATAACTGGTTGTCCAGAGAATTCTCTGGATATGGCTTCAGAAATCTTTCACACATGGCTGATAAAATTCGGAGTGAGGTCACCCCCCTCCCCCCGTGGTGCGTCAGCGAAGTTCTATAAATAGGTCTATAAGGAAGGGCGAAAGGTTAAGATATGCATGCATAACAAAGCATATATATATATATATATATATATATATATATATATATATATATATATATATATATATATATATATGTATATATATATATATATACTTATATATATAAATATATATATATATATATATATATATATATATATATATATATATATGTTTGTATGTATATATATATACTTATATATACAGTATATATATATATATATATATATATATATATATATATATATATATATATATATATATATATATATGTATATATATCATATAAGCCATATATTTCAATACATTAAAATCTGGATTCTCCTAACGACCTTGGGATCAGAGCCCCAGGTTAAATCACTCAAAGACTATAGTATCTTTGAGTGATTTTGCCTGGGGCCCTGATCCTCAGGTCGTTAAGAGAATCCAAACTTTAATGTATTGATATATATGGCTTATTTGAAATATGAAAAACACGTTTAAATGTGAAAAATTTATATATATATATATATATATATATATATATATATATATATATATATATATATATATATATATATATATACACAGACATATACACACAGTATATTTATCTTCATCATCAGCCGTAACTAGTCCACGGTAGAACAAAGGCCCCAGACATGTCCTTCCACTCGCGTTTGTTTATAGTCTTTCTTTTTGGACTCGTAGATTCTGGTACCAATTCACAGCTGGGTGGACTGGTGGGCAGTAGACGAGCTTAATTTTGCTCATCGTATTTTCGTATAATTGTGATGGGGTCTTGCTTGAGGGTACACTCGGGCACACTTTTCTATCTAGTTTCTCTTCCTATTGTTCGGGTAAAGTTTTTATAGTTTGAATAGGAAATATTTATTTTAATATTGTTATTATTCCTAAAATATTTTATTTTTCCTTATTTCCTTATTTCCTTTCCTCACTTGGCTATTTTCCCTGTTGGGGCCCCTGGGCTTATAGCATCCTGCTTTTCCAACTAGGGTTGTAGCTTAGCATTTAATAATAATAATAATATGACAAAGGCTATTTCATAATGATAATTAGATTTCAGATCCAAATTTGTTTTCGTTATAATTTGTTGATATAATTGTTCCTAATTTTTTTTTTTTTTTTTTTTTTTTTTTTTTTTTGTTCCTCCAAACGTCAAGTACATATATTCAATAAATGTCAACTCATTTAACCAGATGTTTGGATTGTCTCGCATATACAATGCACTAGCCTCCTGACTAGTACAGTGGTAATGTTAGTGTTCGCCTCACATTCGCAGGGCAGCAGATCGATCTCAGTCCGGGAGCGTGAGTTTAAGCTGTTTACTGGGAAGACCAGTATGTGGTTGGGCACCACATTAAGGGGTGACGTTCTGGTGAGCATCTATTCTGATGAAACTGGAACTAAAACCAGACGCTTTAACCTTAAAAGAAACTCCTCCAAGTTTGCTGCTATTCGAGATTTAGTCTAGATAAGTGTTGGCACTGGTTTTTGCGAGTCAATAAGGGCTTCAGAGGGTGAGGTAGATATGTAGGTAAAGATTTCTCTACACGTGTGTGGGAAACGGCCCATTGCGTTGAAAGCCGGTATTAAAAGACGTTAGTTCACATTCGCATGCGTTGGTTAATATTATTCATACTGGAGAGAGTGTGTAAAACCATGCTGGACCGGCACGGGGAACACAGGAGGACAGGATGACTATAGTCCATTTCTTTTATCGAGGCAATTTGTACCGACTCGCAGCGGTGCTCTTATAGCTCGGAAAATTTTCCTGATCGCTGATTGGTTAGAATTATCTCGTCCAACCAATCAGCGATCAGTAAACTTTTCCGAGCTAAAATGGCACCGCTGTGAGTCAGTGCAAATCTGCATCGCTAAAAGAAATTGACTATAGGAGATTGATGCAACCGGATGCACTCGAGTGATGAGTGGCCGGGAGTCCGGAGCTGAAATCTAGGGGCTGTGGCTGCCGCACTTCATTACATGCTGGGTCAGACGCTTCTATGGGTCTGGAGATATTTTCTTCTTTTGTATGGTCCTTCCTGGTAGTTAGAGTGGAAGTAACCAGAGGGCGATATTCGGTTATGTATTCGACAGGGAAGGTAGTGGTCTCCTTTAAGTACAGAAATGTGAATAAAATTGGCGGTTTCCTTTAGATAAGGATAAATTGGTTAAAATTACCAGTTTATTTTAGTTGATATATTTGCTCAGGTTAGGGGATGGGATCCTTTTTTTTTTAGGTAATTAAACATTGGTTAAGGTAGCGACTTCCTTTAAAGGTTAAAGATCTCTGGTTTCAGTTCCAGTTTCATCAGAATAGATACTTACCAGAACGTCAGCCAGACAACCCCAACCACAGCAGTGGCCTCCATAGTAAACACCTTAAACTCACGGTCCTGTTTGGGAATCGATCTGCTGC
>NC_090757.1:16857323-16859823 GCF_036898095.1 Palaemon carinicauda
TTTTTTGGATGCAACGCTGGGTTACCAGGACAAGTAAGACAGCAATACGCAGCTTTCTTACGACCACCGGGCCCGTAACGATCGCTGCAAACAGCACAATCTCTTAGAAGATTATCTGGTATACAGTTCATTATATGGCATTTATCATTCCTTAGTCTTTCAGGTACTTCATGTCTGTTGACAAGAGATCTTTTTCCTCCCAATTTTACTCTGAAATCACCAACAAGTTGTTCACATAGCTCTTTTCTATAATTACGATGGTTTAGTGTTTTCTCTTTTTGGGTGTCCATATGTATTTTGTACAGGAGAAAACTGTTGACAATAGATATTTCAAAAACAAAAAAATATAGCTTTCTCCACCATTTTATGGACTTCTGTATAAAGGCATAAGAAGAACAGTAGTGATCAGCCCTATCAATACCACCCATATTTGCAGTATATTCGCTGATTACTTTTGGCTTTGTTATTTCTTCCAGCACATTTCTTTTTGCAAAACGACGGACAGTTTTAGTTGACGATGAATGGAACGTTGTAAGCATCGTCACATATCGTTTATCACGCCAACTAAGAACGTGATAGCGGTTACTCTTGCAAAATGACACGTGTTTACCAGGAGAGAGTTTTATCTTGCCTTTTTTTATATTATTTGGAAGTCCTGCCCGATTTGTTTGAATAGTCCCGGTCAGATGAATTTTTCGCAGCAATAGCTCTTTAGCTAACTGAAGATTGGTATATAGTCTATCAGTAAACACGTGGTATCCACTGGATTTCGTTGATTTTGTAACCATATCAACTAATTCCAGTATGATTCTAGTATTGAATTTATGGTTAGCATTGCCAAGAATGTCTGTCGTTGCTTTGCCATAATACGGTATTAGCGCTAAAACATATCCAGTCATTGAGCAGGCTATATCGTACACTTTTAGACCCCATTTTGTAGGTTTCATTGGATTATACATTTTGAATCCAATGCGACCTTTGAATGGGACAGTGGACTCATCGGCGGACAAATTAGCTCCTGGGTGATAATACTGAAGAAATCGAGGCATTACGTAATCTATCACTTGACGAACCTTTGCTCGCCGACCTTCAAAAATGTCATTAGATTCACTCGGAGGAGACACATGTAGGGCCCAGAAAATTTGTAAGAATCGTTTTCTGCTAAACACAGATTTTGTGAATTCCCTGGAATCAACTTTTCTGTCACTAAAAATATCACTGATAGAGATCTTCCGAAGCAACCCAATTTGAATGAGCAATCCATGAAAGGCCATTACTTCTTTTGCTGTTACGTCCTTCCAGTCTTGCCAAACAGAATATTGCTGAAGAGGACGTTTTACGTTGATTTTTTGCCTTGCATAATTATTTGTTTCATCGGCAATCAATTGAAATAACTCCAAGGAAAAAAATAAATAGAAAAAATCTAGCGGGGTACGCATCCCAGCTCTAGGGGGAAAAAACTGCTGTTTCCCCGTATGAGAATATTCTTTTAGTTTATGCACGCCTTCATTATATTCTTCCCATTCATTTTCTTCATCGTCACTGTCACTACCTTCATCATCGTTCACTTCTAGCAATTCTCGTGGAGGGTCGTAGAGCCTCTCGTCAAAGTCACTGCCAGCGTGCTCAGAATCGGAATCGGATGAAGCATTATTTTCCATGTCCATGTAAACCCCGTTATAACTAACATCACAATTTTCCTCATTGTCGTCGATGCCTACAAAATCATCTTCTGAAGAACACATATCAAGACATTCTAAAATTTCCGACGTAGTTCGCAAAAACTTTTTTGAGGAAGCCATTATATAGGATAAGTGTTTGAAAAGCGATGATCTCGGAAATTATCTGGTGAGACGGGAGTCGATCACAATCGGTACTTGCTGCTGAACGAGGCCAAACGCACTGAGAAATGGATATCGTGAGTGTCTGCCTTTATTTATTAATCTAACTCGTCTTTGGGGGAAAAGGGGGGAGAGGATTAATTAAGAAAACGAGGAATATTAATCTTTAAGAACTACAGAAAACGAAGCAACGGTTAAAACAGCGAATAACTTTAATTAATAAAAGCAGTTTATGAATAAATAAGATCTTTTCGGTGGGCTACCAGAGGTAGCCCAAGTACTAGGACGACGTATTTTACTTGGGCTACCACAGGTAGCCCATGGAGTGGAAAGGGTTAATTTCTTATGTCAACCAAAATAGTCCAGCAAGAGAAGCATTGGCAGATCATTTGTTTTAATGTGTAACGTATACAGGAGTTGATTTTTATTTTATCATTTACATTCGCTTTCTGTTTTAAAGGGTATTTTTCCATTTTTTTGGGGGGGTCAACCAAAATAGTCCAGAAAAAGAAGCCTATGTATTTCATTTGATTTACTGTGTTTCGTCCACAAGAGTTGAATTTTATTTTATCATTTATATTAGCTTTCGGCTTTAGAAAATATTTTTCCATTTTTTTATGTCTACCAAAATAGTCCAGCAAAAGAAGCTTTGGCAATTT
>NC_090757.1:16864823-16874823 GCF_036898095.1 Palaemon carinicauda
CAAACTTATGGCTGATTACATGAATTGGACATTTTGTTTGACCGTGACCTTAGCCTTTGACTTTGACTTCCAAAATTTAATAATTTCCTGCTTTTTACATAACATTTAATCCTTGCAAGTTTCATTACTCCACGATTAAAGTTGTGGCCAGGAAGTTGTTCTCAAACAAACACTTACACACACAAACAGGGGCGAAAACATAACCTTCAAACTATGTTGGCGGAGGTAATGAAGCTAGATACACAGTATTTATGAGTAAAGCATAAAAAAGGAAAACTTTATTTTTACTGACCAATTAACCAACATAACATGAAGTTTGCGTGTGGCGACTCGAGATAACATCTTCGGAGATTGACCTTTCAGAACGCTTGCAATTTGGGTGAACATCATCATGCAAAACTTTAGTTCGATGATGAAAAATTTGTTGAAGCAGAAAAAAAAAATATAGATATCCCCGGGATTTAGGAAATGGAGAAAAGAACTATTAGAAAATGAAGGAAAACAAAATCTAAAATGCTTTTAAGCCAAATTACTGGGAAAACAAGGCTGAAAAAAGGGTATGCAAAATAATTGGGGAAAAAAAGAAATAGAAAAAAGAATGAAATCTTCATTGGAAAACAAACTACAGGTAGATCCAGGAAGTGTAAATGTATATCAATAACATATGAGAATTGATTTCAAAATTATTTCGAAGTTTGTCTATTTTTTTTTTTATCTAAATGTCAAAAGATTTTAAACATGAAAAGGATTTCAAGTATTTATAGCATCGTACAGAGGCATAAAGCGAGGAAGAGATTCGGCCAAACATAAAGAAATTCTTAATACAATAGAACAATTTATATTCTTATAGACTTTATTATTAAATATAAACTCAATCTTTTTATTTATAGCACCATTTAGGAGCATGAAGTAAGGAAGAGATTCGGCCAGAAATAAAGAAATTCTTCTATAGACATTTGAATAAAAAAAAAAATCTTTATAATTTGTACAACACACAAACCCGAAGCGAGGAAAAGACTGAATGTGAAAAGGATAAATTCTTAGTACAATTGAATAATTTGTAATTTTTTTTTTTTATAGAATTGAATATGAAACAAAAACTCAAATCGTTTTATTTATAGCATCATTTAGAACCATGAATCAAGGTAGAGATTTGGCCAGAAATAAAGAAATTCTACATACAGTTAAACACTGCTTCTTTTATAGACATTAGAATAAAAAAAAATCTTTATAATTTGTACTACAAGACACAAACCCGAAGCGAGAAAAAGACTGAATGTGAAATGAAGAAATTCTTAGTACAATTGAATAATTTGTAATTTTTTTTTATAGACTTGAATATGAAACAAAAACTCAAGTCTTTTTATGTATAGCTCCGTTTAGAAGCATGAAACAAGGAAGAGATTCGGCCAGAAATAAGAAAATTCTTCATACATTTAAACACTGCTTCTTTTATAGACATTTGAATAAAAAAAAAATCTTTATAATTTGTACTACAACACACAAACCTAAAACGAGGAAAAGACTGAATGTGAAATGAAGAAATTCTTAGTACAATTGAATAATTTGTAATTTTTTTTTATAGACTTGAATATGAAACAAAAACTCAAGTCTTTTTATGTATAGCACCATTTAGGAGCATGAAAAAAGGAAGAGATTCGGCCAGAAATAAGAAAATTCTTCATACATTTAAACACTGCTTCTTTTATAGACATTTGAATAAAAAAAAATCTTTACAATTTGTACTACAACACACAAACTCGAAGCGAGGAAAAGACTGAATGTGAAATGAAGAAATTCTTAGTACAATTGAATAATTTGTAATTTTTTTTTATAGACTTGAATATGAAACAAAAACTCAAGTCTTTTTATGTATAGCTCCGTTTAGAAGCATGAAACAAGGAAGAGATTCGGCCAGAAATAAGAAAATTCTTCATACATTTAAACACTGCTTCTTTTATAGACATTTGAATAAAAAAAAATCTTTACAATTTGTACTACAACACACAAACTCGAAGCGAGGAAAAGACTGAATGTGAAATGAAGAAATTCTTAGTACAATTGAATAATTTGTAATTTTTTTTTATAGACTTGAATATGAAACAAAAACTCAAGTCTTTTTATGTATAGCTCCGTTTAGAAGCATGAAACAAGGAAGAGATTCGGCCAGAAATAAGAAAATTCTTCATACATTTAAACACTGCTTCTTTTATAGACATTTGAATAAAAAAAAATCTTTACAATTTGTACTACAACACACAAACTCGAAGCGAGGAAAAGACTGAATGTGAAATGAAGAAATTCTTAGTACAATTGAATAATTTGTAATTTTTTTTTATAGACTTGAATATGAAACAAAAACTCAAGTCTTTTTATTCATAGCTCCATTTAGAAGCATGAAAAAAGGAAGAGATTCGGCCAGAAATAAGAAAATTCTTCATACATTTAAACACTGCTTCTTTTATAGACATTTGAATAAAAAAAAAATCTTTATAATTTGTGCTACCACACACAAACCCGAAGCGAGGAAAAGACTGAATGTGAAATGAAGAAATTCTTAGTACAATTGAATAATTTGTATTTTTTTATAGACTTGAATATGAAACAAAAACTCAAGTGTTTTTATTTATATCACCATTTAGAACCATTAATCAAGGAAGATATTCGGCCAGAAATAAGAAAATTCTTAATACAGTTAAACACTGCTTCTTTTATAGACATTTGAATAAAAAAAAAATCTTTATAATTTGTACTACAACGCACAAGCCCGAAGCGAGGAAAAGACTGAATGTGAAATGAAGAAATTCTTAGTACAATTGAATAATTTGTATTTTTTTTTTATAGACTTTAATATGAAACAAAAACTCAAGTCTTTTTATTGATAACACCATTTATAAACATGAAACAAGGAAGAGATTCGGCCAGAAATAAGAAAATTCTTCATAAAAATAAGAATCTTTATAATTTGTACTACAACACACAGACCCGAAGCGAGAAAAACACTGAATTTGAAATGAAGAAATTTTTAGTACAATTGAATAATTTGCATTTTTTTTTAGACGTGGAAGCAATCAGGTCAAAATTTCAAGGAGAGTGGGTTTCCCACTTGTTATTTACCTGGCTCGAAAGGGTTATGAAGGCTAATGGAATATGCAATTTGCGCTCATGCTTTTCTTTTTGACTCCATGCAATATGAATTATGTCTAAGCTACAATTCCAATAAATACTGAAAAGTGGAACTCTTCCCCGAAACCCGAAATTAAAGCTGAGTGTATGATGTGTAACAGTCAGGATTAATGCTTAAGCTAGAAATTTTAACTTTATCGACACACATACATTATATATGTGTATATATATATATATATATATATATATATATATATATATATATATATATGTATATATATATATATATATATATATATATATATATATATATATATATATATATATATATATATATGCCAAGTCACGTGATCCTTGTGGCAGTAAAGCATATATATATATATATATATATATGAATATATAGATATATATATATGCGTGTGTGTATGTGTATTTATATGTGTATCATCTTCATTATCAACCATTACCGTTACTAGACCACTGCTGAACTAACGACTCTTTCTATGCCAGTCAGTACCCGTAAATTTTCTTAGCTCGTCAAGCCATCGTCTTTAGCTCGTCAAACCATCGACTTCTCTTCCTTCCCCCTGCTTCGTTTGTAATCTCTAGAGACCCATTATTCTTAATGTTTATTATCTGTCATGCTCATTAACATGTCCTGCTTATGTCCACTTCTTTTTCTTACATGGTGTTAGAATATCATTTACTTCAGTTTGCTCTCGTATCTATGTTGCTCTTTTTTCTGCATCTTAGTGTTATTCCCATCATTATTCATTCTATAGCTTTTTGAGTAGTTGCAAGTTTATGCTCTAAGACTTTGATAAGGCTCCAATTGTCCGATGCATTTGTTAATACTGGTAGGACCATCTGATTGAATATTTTCTCTCTCTCTCTCTCTCTCTCTCTCTCTCTCTCTCTCTCTCTCGGCATAGCTTGTGTTATATATCTTTTATTCACATATTTTTATTACATATATTTTCTTCACATCTCTCTCTCTCTCTCTCTCTCTCTCTCTCTCTCTCTCTCTCTCTCATTGAAAACAGTGACCCCTTTTGATAATAACATATATATATGTATATATATAAATATATATATATATATATATATATATATATATATATATATATATATATATATATATATATATATATATATGTATGTATGGCACCGTCGTTCAGTTTGTTCCTTATACACGTCGCATGAAATATTTCATAATTCTGATGATCCTTTGCAGTTCAATCTTCCCAGACTGTACCATCTCGTACGTAGTACCAGGTAGGCACTTTATTCTCTCTGGTTTCTTTATCAGTATTCTAGAAGTTTTATTCCAGCTCTGGTTTCTTTATCAGTATTCTAGAAGATTTATTCCAGCTCTGGTTTCTTTATCAGTATTCTAGAAGTTTTATTCCAGCTCTGGTTTCTTTATCAGTATTCTAGAAGATTTATTCCAGCTCTGGTTTCTTTATCAGTATTCTAGAAGTTTTATTCCAGCTCTGGTTTCTTTATCAGTATTCTAGAAGTTTTATTCCAGCTCTGGTTTCTTTATCAGTATTCTAGAAGTTTTATTCCAGCTCTGGTTTCTTTATCAGTATTCTAGAAGATTTATTCCAGTTCTGGTTTCTTTATCAGTATTCTAGAAGTTTTATTCCAACTCTGGTTTCTTTATCAGTGTTCTAGAAGATTTATTCCAGCTCTGGTTTCTTTATCCGTATTCTAGAAGATTTATTCCAGCTCTGGTTTCTTTATCCGTATTCTAGAAGATTTATTCCAGCTCTGGTTTCTTTATCAGTATTCTAGAAGTTTTATTCCAGCTCTGGTTTCTTTATCAGTATTCTAGAAGATTTATTCCAGCTCTGGTTTCTTTATCCGTATTCTAGAAGATTTATTCCAGCTCTGGTTTCTTTATCAGTATTCTAGAAGAGTTATTCCAGCTCTGGTTTCTTTATCAGTATTCTAGAAGATTTATTCCAGCTCTGGTTTCTTTGTCAGTATTCTAGAAGTTTTACTCCAGCTCTGGTTTCTTTATCAGTATTCTAGAAGTTTTATTCCAGCTGTGATCAGATTTTGGAATGATCTTACTATTCTTAGTTGAAGCTGTGGAACTCCAAAAGTTCAAACTTCCAACAAATGTTTTTATGTTAGGAAGGTTGACACAAGTATCGCTTCATTAAATTTATATATGACATATATTTTAACGTTATAACCGATCTTAAGATTTTTTTATATTTTTTCATGCATTACTTCTCATGTACTGTTTATTTATTTCCTTATTTCATTTCCTCTCTGGACTATTTTCATTTTTGGAACATGAAATATAATAAAATTTTTACATTTGGAACATACAAACACACACACACACACACATATATATATATATATATATATATATATATATATATATATATACACACACATATATATGTATATATATATATGTGTGTATATATATATGTGTGTATGTGTGTATATTTATGTATATACATGTATGTATGGAGGTATGTATGTTTATACATACAAAAATAGTACTAATATGAAAATCACTGAATACGTAAATTTTTATCCAAGATTGGAAGATTTAACTCGTCATACCCATCGTCTAAAAGTCTTCATTTGTGGTCCATAGTTTATACTGTCAGTAAATTGTCATACATCATTCATACACACAAAGAAAAAAAATGATATTATTATATAGTTTATTAGAAAGCACACATAATTCAAATTATATCAACACAAATAAACAGGTCAGAACCAAAGTACAGGTGCTGTAATAGTCCCTTACTTGATTTAAGTTCATTATTTTTCTAAAGTAATTTTCCCATCAGGCTTTTATTACCACTCCAGAACAATCCCTCGTCGAAGGCTTGTTTTGGTTGTGGCCCCCCTCGGGGGATTGTGTCCATTTTACGAGCTTAGAGTTCGCTGGAACTCTGATGACAAATGCTGTGTAACTCTCTTCCCTCAGGTGGTATGTTATTGATTGTTTTGCTCAGTAGTTTCAGTGGATATAGTATATATATATATATATATATATATATATGAATAAAGGTCATCACAACATCGTGTTTAAACAGAAATAAATTTCCACTTCATACTTGGGATCGAACGCTGGCCCCTGCACTTTCATTAGAAGGGGCCAGCGTTCGATCTCAAGTATGAGGTAGAAATTTATTCATGTATGCATATATATATATATATATATATATACCTATATATATGTGTGTATGTGTGCGCTTGCGTAGCTTATTGGAAACGTCCGTGTCTTGCAGTCTGTCGGACGGGAGGTCAAGCCCTTAGTTTCTAGTAGTGTCTGCAACCTTACTCTCTTTGTGAGTTAGAGATGGAGAGTTTGGGAGAGTTTATGGTTTACTTGCTGAGTTATCAGCAACCATCGCCTGGTCCTCCCTGAATCTAGCTTGGGTGTTGAAGGGGTTTGGGCTCTGTGATCTTTTGTAGCGTGCTGTACTTAAGGTTCGGTTTCTAAGACATTATCCCAGAATGATAAAAGGAAGAAAAAACAAATATGTGTACACTTTAGTATATAGGTATGAGTTTTGTAAGAATAGTATATATATATATATATATATATATATAAATTTCTACCTCATACTTGGGATCGAACGCTAGCCCCTTCTAATGAAAGGCCAGGTCGAAACCAACCATGCCACGAGAGGCGTTCGATCCCAAGTATGAGTTAGAAATTGATTTCTATTTGAACACGATGTTGTGTTGATATTTATCTATATATATATATATATATATATATATATATATATATATATATATATATATATGTGTGTGTGTGTGTGTATGTATAGGCTATATATATATATATATATATATATATATATATATATATATATATATATATATATATATATATATATATATATATATATATATATATATATATAATATGGTGTTTAGAGATCGAAGAGAACATCTCTCCAGACACAATGAACTCCATTTAGGTTTCCAGGATAAGACTCGAATTACATTACGATTTTTGTATTCATTATTTGGAGCTGACACGCAAATGCATAATTCATTTCTCTTAACATTGTCTGAATATTAAGGTTCTTCAATTTCACGTCTCTTTAGCAGTGAAGATGAACATTGGCAATCCCTCTTGAGTAAAGAGAAGAATGACTAATGGAAATAGTTGGTCACTCTTCTATGGAGGTATGGAAATTGGCTATATTATTATTATTATTGTTATTGTTATTATTATTATTATTGATATTATCGATAGTGTTATTATTATTATTATTATTATTGTTATTATTATTATTGTTATCATTATTATTATTATTATTGTTATTATTATTATTATCATAATTCATAATTATTATGATAATTATAATTGTAATTATAATTATAAATTATTATTATTATTTTTATTATTTTAATTATAATAATAATAATAATGATTATTATTATTATTATTATTATTATTATTATTATTATTACTAGGTAAAATACAACCCTAGTTTGAAAAGTAAGATGCTATACGCCCAAGGCCTCCAACAATATGAGAAATAATGATTAGTTAAAATAAGACATTTCAAAAACAGTAACAACATTAAAACAGATATTTTATATATAAACTATAAAAGTTATATGTCAGGCTGTTCAACATAAAAACATTTACTACAACTTTGAACTTTTAAAAGTTCTACCAATTCAACTACCCTATTAGGATGATCATTTCATTTTTTAACAATTAGAAGAAATGCTATTCACGTAGAAAATAAGAATATATAAATTCTTATGTTATTCAGGATTTCTGTGATAAAAGAGGATGTATGATATCCTGTAATCAAATTTCTTAGTCTTCACTGGGCTATTATTCCTTTGGGAGCCCTTTGGCTTGTACCATCTTGCTTTTCTGACTAGTGTTATAACATTAATAATAATAATAATAATAATAATAATAATAATAATAATAATAATAATAATAATAATAATGATGATGATGATGATCATGTGTTCCTGATAAAAGCTACAGTCCATTTCTTTTAGCGATGCATATTTGCACCGACTCGCGGCGGTGCCCTTTTAGCTCGGAAAAGTTTCCTGATCGCTGATTGGTTAGAATTATCTTGTCCAACCAATCAGCGATCCGGAAACTTTTCCGAGCTAAAAGGGCACCGCCGCGAGTCGGTGCAAATATGCATCGCTAAAAGAAATGGACTATAGTTACTTGCTTCACATCGACCAAGGATATTGATATATAATGGCTGAAACTTTTTTTTATCGTTTTATTTATAATAATAATAATAATAATAATAATAATAATAATAATAATAATAATAATAATAATAATAATAATAATAATAATAATAATAATAATGAGGATGATGATGATGTTTTCCTGATAAAAGCTAGTTACTTGCTTCACATCGACCAATGATATTGATATATAATGGCTGAAACTAATTTACTTTTTTTTAATCGTTTTATTTTTTAGACGAATTTTGATATAGTAATAGTACTCCTAATGCCGGGAAGTGTTTAATCATTTCATTTTCTGTATTGTACATCGACTAACGTTAATGGAAAAAGATTTTACGAAAGAATAATATTTACCTTAATTTGGTATTTTTTATCTGCCTTTGACCTTTCAAACCGAGAATTTTTTTTATTTTGTATAAATCAAGCATAAAATGAAAAAAAAAAAAAAAAAAAAAAAAAAAAAAAAAAAAAAAAACAGATTCTTCATTAAATCGTCCAAATATATTTTTGCTTCTCATCGCAACGGTACTGTAAGTTTATATTAACTGTCTTTGGCTTACCAAAACAAAAGAATATATATATATATATATATATATATATATATATGTATATATATGTGTGTGTGTGTCTTTTTGAAGTTACATCAAACATGAATGGAACACATACTATCGTCAATATTTTTTAGCAAGGCAGATTTGCACCGACTCGCAGGGGCTGCCCTTTTAGCTCGGAAAATTTCCTAATACCTGATTGATCGGAAGTATTTTTGTCTGAATACCATCATTGTTTTCAAATGATTGCCAAGTAATGTGAATCGAAACTTATTTACTAACCTAAATTTCTCCCTCAGATATATGTTTTGTCACTAGATAATGTTAACGAATAAATATATTATAAAGTATCGTGATAGTAAATCTAAATTTAATAACAACTCTCGCTGAGGTCAACGACAGGAGCTTGTTTTCGGATGCACGCTGCATAATTTTGTAACTTTTCGCATATTTCAACACAAATTGAGACAGATTACACTAAGAATAAAGAAAAACATGTTATTATAAAGTTACTTTGAATATCAGAAATTACTATAAACGTGGAATCAATAAAATTAACTATTGGTGAAAATAGCGGTTAGGTAAAAGCAAGACTCACATAAAGTGTTTCCTGGCTAAAGCGAGCACTCTATTGTCAAACACCTAAGGGGGAATGGAAGGGAGATAGTAACTCGGCGGTGAAATTGTGAATTCGTTTAATTCTGATTTTTATGCAATTTATGCAACACTACAATATCCTAAACCGAAAATATTGCTATCAATAAATCTAAAACTACGAAAAATGAAAAACCCCTTCTATACCGGCTTCCATCATAGGCCTATGATGAAAGTCGTATAAAAAAATGAGATGTTGGAACACATACATATGCATGCGTGTGTGTAAATCATTGATTAATTTAGTATGTGTACAAGCTACATAATTTACACAATACACACATAATTTACACAATACACTAGAACATAAACCTTTACGAAAAAATAGAAACCCTTCCTATACACACTTCCTGTACAGCATAGACCTATGATGTAAATCTGTATAGCAAGGGGTTATATTTATTTTTCTATTTTTTTTTTGTATAGGTTTAGATTTT
>NC_090757.1:16879823-16884823 GCF_036898095.1 Palaemon carinicauda
AGAGAAAACGAGAGGATTTCACAAACATATTCATTTAAACTCCTTTTTCGGAAGCCATTGTCAATTTTTTTTAATGGAAAAAAAAAAACCTTAGTTCATTCTTGAATCGACGGGAAAAATTATGTTTATTTTTTTTCTCTATTTAAATACTTATCAGTAAACTGCTACAGGTAAATGAAATATGAACATACATACATACATATACCAAAGGCACTTCCCCCAATTTTAGGGGGTAGCCGACATCAACAAAGAAACAAAACAAAAAGGGGATCTCTAATCTCTACGTTCCTTCAGCCTATGAACATGAAAATATGTAAATATGTAAATACCGTAGAAGTTAGAAACGCTAATAAGAATTGGTTTAGGGCATTCATACAGACTTCTGATATCACTACTGAATAATAGAAGTTTAACACGGATTTAATCAAAAGAGTCCCAAATGGACAAACATGAAACAAACAACGAATCCCTAGAGCCAAACATTATCACAAACAACGAATTTCATAACCCAAACATAAGGACAATTGACGACTCCCGGTCGACAAACAGGAATATAATTAGCGATTCCCATTTCAGCATCTTGCTTCAAGAAGATAATTTTGAGGAATTTAAGATATTCTCAGTATATTTTATAGGAGAGCATAGATCAAGTAAGAGGACAGTTATAATCAGAAAAATGTTAAGAAAATCTGAATGTCAGAGCAGTTTTTTTTTTTTTTTTTTTTTTTTATATATACAAGATATCATTTGCTTCAAGAAAATAATTTTGAGGAATTTAAGATATTCTCAGTATATTTTATAGGAGAGCATAGATCAAGTAAGAGGACAGTTATAATCAGAAAAATGTTAAGATAATCTGAATGTCAGAGCAGTTTTTTTTTTTTTTTTTTTATACAAGATATCATTTGCTTCAAGAAAATGATTTTGAGGAATTTAAGATATTCTCAGTATATTTTATAGGAGAGCATAGATCAAGTAAGAGGACAGTTATAATCAGAAAAATGTTAAGATAATCTGAATGTCAGAGCAGTTTTTTTTTTTTTTTTTATACAAGATATCATTTGCTTCAAGAAGATCATTTTGAGGAATTTAGGATAATCTCAGTATATTTAATAGAAGAGCATACATCAAGTAAGAGAACAGTTATAATCAGAAAAATATTATGAAAATCTGAATATCAGAACAGGTTTTTTTTTTTTTTTTATACAAGATATCATTTGCTTCAAGAAGATGATTTTGAGGAATTTAAGATATTCTCAGTATATTTTATAGGAGAGCATAGATCAAGTAAGAGAACAGTTATAATCAGAAAAATATTATGAAAAATCTGAATATCAGAACAGGTTTTTTTTTTTTTTAACAAGATATCATTGTTTTTAGTTATTCAAATCATTAAGATAATTTTGAGGAATTTAAGATATTCTCAGTATATTTTATAGGAGAGCATAGATCAAGTAAGAGGGTCAGTTATAATCAGAAAAATATTATGAAAATCTGAATATCAGAACAGTTTTTTTTATTTTTTTTTATTTAAAGATATCATTTGCTTCAAGAAGATAATTTTGAGGAATTTAAGATATTCTCAGTATATTTTATAGGAGAGCATAGATCAAGTAAGAGGTCAGTTTATATCAGAAAAATATTATGAAAATCTGAATATCAGAACAGTTTTTTTTTTTATATATATACAAGATATCATTGTTTTTAGTTATTCAAATCACCAGCAAGATGATTACCAAACCAATCCGCTCCTCCCTGTCCCACTGGATCTGACATAGCTGGCCACAAAGAGAAGGATCTGTTGATGCAAAGGCGGAGATGAGACCTTTGATCGTCTTCAGCTCTGCAGTGGACATCGAGGGTGTTTCCCTCAAAGGACAACAAGGGTCTTGACCTGATAATGGCTCTCTTCGACGTAAGCAGTTTTGAATTTAGGCTAAATAACAAACCTCCTTGCATTCCAATTTACATACAGCAATAACAAAATAACATACATGCGTACACACTTACATTTAAATTTACATGAATAACAAAACAACGCATATACATGTCTATACACCTACTTACATTCCAATTCACATACAGCAATAACAAAATAACATACATGCGTACACACATTGCAATTCACATACCAGCAATAACAAAATAACATACATGCGTACACACACACATTCCAATTTACATGAAGTAATAACAAAACAACGCATATACATGTCTATACACCTACTTACATTGCAATTCACATACAGCAATAACAAAATAACATACATGTCTACACACTTATTTACATTCCAATTTACATGAAGTAATAACAAAACAACACATATACATGTCTATACACCTGCTTACATTCCAATTCACATACAGCAATAACAAAATAACATACATGCCTTTCACACTTACTTACATTTCAATTTACATGAATTAATAACAAAACAACATATATACATACTATATATATATATATATATATATATATATATATATATATATATATATATATATATATATATATACATGCATAAATTTGGTATACTTTTATATGGAATTTTTTTTTTATGTTGACTCGAGTGTGACTCATATATACTTATGCTAGGGGACTGTCATTGATTCCTACATACATACATACATACATACATACATATATACAAATATATTTTGTTTACTTTTATATCGACATTTTTTGGTGTTGATTCGACCGTGACTGATGTGCTTAAGCCGGATGATAGTCACTTCCAGATTGATAAATTTGATAGTATCTAGATTAATATCTTCTTTATGACTCATTATTAATCACGTGTAATTAAGAATCAGTTTCTCGTCCAACACGGAATTGTAGATCCAAGTGACACTTTTTTTTTTTTTTTTTTTTTTTTTTTTTTTTTTTTTTTTTTTGAGGAATGCAGATTAGCTTTTTGGTTAACTGTTTTATTTCTTGTTAGGCAGAATAAGAACTTTTTTTTTTGCACAAGTTGGAGAATTTATAATTATATATTAGTAAATTAATATCAGTAACCATTTTTCAACGAACAGAAGATACGTGTGCCAAGATTAACGAAATATTTTTTACCCTTGTTTGACAACGAAAATTCTAATCCCATATCCAGGGGTCTTACCATTTCTATTTTATTTAGAAACTGAAATTACAGTTTATGAACTCCGCTAAGATAAATTAATTTTAGCAACAGGGGCATTATGTTAGAGAGAGAGAGAGAGAGAGAGAGAGAGAGGAGAGAGAGAGAGGAGAGAGAGAGAGAGAGATTTAATTTTTTATTGAGGGAGGAAGAAAATTTTTAATGGAATGAAAATTAGACTTGGCAACTCTTTGGTCAGTGACTTTTCTAATGTTGGTATCAATTACTTTGCGAATTTCTCTTTTATATTTATTTTTCATAATTATATTTATGTAAATTTTCTTCTCCAACAGTATTTCTTCAATCTATAAAGTTTCGCAAATTGTTTTGCGTTTGGAATATGAATAAAAAAAAAGTTCCTACAAAAATATATCTGTTGCAATGATATCAATAATAAAAGTATAGTTAATTTCGATCCTACCAGAAATAAACTAAATCCATGACATTTTTAACTAAGAAATTCTTTCGTTTCGGAGTAGCTCCATTTGCAGTATTTTCTCCGAAAATAACGGGTTGGGTATAAAAATGCGAACCAGTCTCGGGACTCTCGGCCCAAGTGGACCTAATAAAACCGTCCGGACTAAGATCATTGTACGAAACCAGTGAAACCAACTCTCTCTAGACACGTGCTTTTTAAAGGTCGCTCATGAATGGCACGGGCAATGGACAGTGACCTTGCCCTTTCAAGCTGGACAATGGCCTAGACTCCTAGAGACTGACCATTTATCATATAATCAGTGCTCAAGCCCCCTCTCCACCCAAGCTAGGAACACGGAGGGCCGGGAAATGGATGCTGATGACTCGGCAGATAGACATATAGGCTCCCCCATCCCGTCATCCTTAGGTCGAAAGGATGGCGAGGTTGCAGCGACCAAAGAAACTAACGAGTTTGAGCGGGGCTCGAGCCCCAGTTTGGCGTTAACCAGTTTAATCTTTTCTATAATGTAACGTTTTCTGTCAAAGAAATTTCTTGACCTAAGTTTCTTGTTTTCCTAGATTGAATGGAATAAAGTTTCAAATTCAGAATAGACACATTTCTGGTTAGTGTGTGTTTTTCTCAAAAAATGGGCAATAAATATTATTCCCTATATCGTAAAACGAAAAAAAAAATTAGAAAAAGTCAAGCTTATGAATGCGATTTAAAGTAATGCCAGGTTAAAAGACCTTTTTATACATATAAATTCTAAAAAAGTGTTCCCTGTTCAAATGAAAGGAATTGAGTTCACAGTAAACTAGGCATTTAATATCGTTATTTTTATGGTTTAATTTTTCCTACTAAAGGTTCATTCTTCTTCCTTTTCTTTACTGGTGGCAGTTATAAACAGTTTCTTTTCAGACCCTGTAGTGGGTATGTTTTTAGTTCAAATGCAGCTTTACCGTTTAAGAGTTTGTGGTGGCCTGTTGGTAACGTCCTTTCCTGGCGATCGCCAGACTGGGGTTCGATTCCTGCTCAAACTAGGATAGTTCCTTTGGTATCTGCAACCTCACCATCCCTGTAATCTAAGGATCAGCTGCCATTGCCTAGCTCTCCCTGGTCCCATCTTGAGTGGAAAGGGACCTTGGGAGCTGATCATTTGTATATATGATCAGTCTCTAGGCATTGGCCGGCTAGCTAGGGCAATGTCACTGTCCCTTTGCCTCTGCGGACTTTAAACCTTTTAAACATAATCGTATATGTCTACAAGATTACGGGTCGCTTCACACGAGCGGTTTGAAACCAGACGGTTTAGAAATCAATGTAGCTCAATGAGGCCCTTCACACGCTGCGGTTAATAACCGTGCGGCAGGATAACCGGATGGTAGTGATTTCCAAATCGCATGCACTGCTAAACCGTGCGGGGCACAGGGGTTTTGGGCATCTCATGT
>NC_090757.1:16889823-16904823 GCF_036898095.1 Palaemon carinicauda
TGCCAGTCAAACGAGGGTCTTGTCGGTAAGACGTGTTTGATGCCCGTTAGACGTGGGTCTGGCCCGTTAGACGTGGGTTTTGCCAGTTAGACGTAGGTCTTGCAGGTCAAACGTGGGCCTTGCCGGTCAAACGAGGGTCTTGTCGGTAAGACGTGTTTGATACCCGTTAGACGTGGGTCTTGCCAGTTAGACGCGGGTTTTGCCGGTAAGACGTAGGCCTTGCTGGTCGAACGTGGCCCTTGCCGTTCAAACGTGGGTTTTGCCAGTTAGACGTGTGGGTCTTACTGATCAAACGTGGGTCTCACCGTCAAGATGTACCTCCCAGAGCGACCCTTGTCTTTGCCCTCGTCTCTGGATTTTGTTAACAAAATCTGTATTATTCTTTATATGTGATTGGGATACATTTCCAACATTAGGCATGAGGACTTGCACTAACCACTTTGACAATTTGTAAGAAACACTTACCAACTGAACTGATAATTGGCCGGACAGGGCCAATTATCTTGTGAGTTTCGATAAGACCGTACATATACGGTAATGTGGCACATTGGGAAGAAAATTGTTTAATGAATGCAATTTATCCTTTCAAGATGGATTTTAATTTCTTATTGAAATTACTATTTACAGTTTCTAAGGGATTTGCACGAAAGCGTTTGGTACCTGGTCTTTTCCTTTCCTGTTTCCTGTGGATTTTACACTTTAATATCTGTCACGTGCAGTTTTGTGTCTGATATATATATATATATATATATATATATATATTTATATATATATATATATATATATATATATATATATATATGTGTGTGTGTGTGTGTGTGTGTGTATGTGTGTATATATATATATATATATATATATATATATATATATATATATATATATATATATATATATATATATATATATATATGTATATGTATGTATGTATGCATGTGTATGTATGTATGTGTGTATTTAAATGCATATATACACATTAGTGTACGAAATCCGTAAAGAAAGATGGCTAAATATTTCTATAGATATGCACACATTTGCCCTCATCCCTTCTCACCAGGGTATGACTACTCTCTCCTCCCTGCCCAAGGAACATAGAGAGCTTAGCGTGACCTGAAATAGAAATATATATAATGTTATGTAGTCGGACAATTGTTTTTTATCATATAGGGAAGATATCTAAATTCTTAATGAATAGGTAAGGAAGTTTTAAATTTTGCAAAAATGAAAAAAAAAAAAATCTCCCAGAGACGCTTTTCCTAACGCCAATAAAACAAGCCAGTAAATGAAAAATCATTTTCTCCAAGAATAAAGACGGTCATTAAAACAACAAAAGTGGATATTTTCTTATTGAATTGTTTTATGGAGGTACAGTCACTCATGTAAGTTGATGGAAGTCCGGGTGTTAAGGGCGATTTCCACCACTCCCCTTTCTGGACGACAAGTGTCTGGGAGCGCGATACTATACAACTACGTACAGTTGAATATTTGACCGGTTTTGCGCTTCTAGATACCTGTCGTCCAGAAAGGGATTTTATGTAAATCCCTCTCAACCACCCGGATATGCAGGCAATTTGAGGGTTTGTTTTCGTGTGCAGTGAGTAGATTTTTTTTATGAAAGTTATTTTAGTGAGGTAATTTTTTATTGTCATTATCCAATGAGTGTAGCTTTGAAGGAACCTTGAAGATTGAAAATTATTGTAGTGAAGTAATTTTTATTCTCATTATTCAATGAGCATAATTGTTGAGAGACCTTGGAAAACTGGAAATTATAATTGTAATAATTTTAATATATATATATATATATATATATATATATATATATATATATATATATATATATATATATATATATATATATATATATATATCTAGGTATGCAGTTAATTCTAACAGACTTGCATTCTCTATCATAAGACTCAATGCTACACAGTTTTATTCCAGCGGCGACAATAATATGGAATGATCTTACTGATATATATATATATATATATATATATATATATATATATATATATATATATATATATATATATATATATATATATATATATATATATATATATATATACATATATATATACATATATATATATAGATAGATAGATACATATATTTATACATATATATACGTATATACATACATATATACATATATATATATATATATATATATATATATATATATATATATATATATACATATACACAAATATATGTATGCATATATATACATATATATGTACATATATACACACACATATATATATATACATATATACATATATATATATATATATATATATATATATATATATATATATATATATATATATATATATATGTACATATATACACATATATGCATATATATATATATATATATATATATATATATATATATATATATATATATATATATACTGTATATGCATATATATATACATATATACAGATATGTATACATATATATACATATATATATGCATATATGTAGACATATATATAGATATATACGCATATATATACATATATATACATATACATACTGTATATACATATATATTCATATATATACTGTAGATAAGTATACATATACATACATATATATATATAATATATATATATACATACATACATATATATATATATATATATATATATATATATACATATACACACACATATATATATATAGGCAAATACATGGAAATCTGTTCTACAGGAAAGCATTTGGAGTAAGTTTGAATTTCTGAAATTCCCCAAATTTAATCGCCAGATCAGGAAGATCATTCCACATTATTGTTGCCACTGGAATAAAACTTATAGAATACTGAGTAGTATTGAACCTTATGATAGAGAACGCAAGACTGTTAGAATTAGCTGCGGGATGGTACTGTACAGGAAGATCTGAATGCAAAGTATGGGTCAGAATTATGAAAAATCTTATCCAATATGCACAGACGACTAAGTGAACGATGGGGCCAGTGATTAATATTTATATCGGGAATAAGAAATTTAATGTAAAGCAAATTTATGTTCAACAAAATAAGAAGAAATTCAGCATTTTAAAACCAGACAAGAGAAAAGTACTCCAAAGAAGATAGAGCGAAAGAATAAGAAAAAAAAAAAGAATAATAATAATCATAAGGTTAGATGATTACCGAAAATCTTAAAAGTCTCTCAAGAAGCTTATTTTTTTCAATTGAAGAAGAAACAAACTGAAAGCTTTTCTCAAAATAGATATGTAAAAAAAAAAAAAAGAATCCTACATAGGAGTTGCATATGAGTAAAGAGACATTGTCAATGCAGAGATCTGGATGTTGAGTCACTGTCCTCGACCTACTTACAATCATACTTTGAATTTTGTTAAGGTTAAACAACAGCTAATCTATGGTTTGATGTTATTTTTTTCCCAATTTTTTGTATGCGAAGGTAAAATGTCACCTAGGTTGTTTGAAAATAATTTCATTTATCCACGCCATTGACTTAGCGTTGATCAATAATCTTGAAGCTAAGCTGATTATCTCTACTAAAGGGCGAGACTTGAATTTAAGCCTTAGTTGGTTTCACATTGACCCTGTAACACAATCTTGGGTTAGAGTTCTCTTGCTTGAGGATACTCTCAGGCACATTATATTATCCCTTATTTCTCTTCCTCTTCTCTTTTTGAAATTTACCGAGTTTATATAAGAAAGATCTTATTTCATGTTAGTTTATAGATTTTTTTTTTCAATTGTTAAATACTTTTCTTGTAGTTGATTTATTTCCTTGTTTCCTTTCCTCACTGGGATATTTTTCCCAGTTTGAGTCCTTGAGCTTATAGCCTCTTGCTTTTTCAACTAGGGGCGTAACTTAGGTACATTGTTAAAAAAAAGACATAATTTTAATCAGAAATTTTCCATAGATATATACTGTTCTCAGCCATATTTCAGTAAATACAGGCGACCGTAATATTTAACCTACATTGCTATCTTTTACGGGTTGGTGACCGTAAAGGCCGATTCGCACGACCCGTTTTCTTTCCGACAGGCTGGCCGTCGGTTAACCGCCGTCTAGCTTTCTATCTCTCCTTACCATCAAAATATCCGTTTTTAAAATTTTAAAGGCCTGGCAATATTTATTCCAGTATTTCTACCGTGTTTTTACGGCAAATTTTTAACAGTGTATCAACACCAACAACAATAACAATAATAATAATAGTAATAACAATAACAACAACAACAACAACAACAACAACAACAACAACAATAATAATAATGCGAAGTTCTTACGAAGCTGATATATTTAACACATTTCCTGTATAGAGTCGGTGTATTTGTTTTTCTCTTTCGTGGTATATGTGAAGACGTAAATACCTCACCAGTCACGTTTTTCTTTCATCATATGGGGACTTCCATAGGCATCACGTGTTAATTCTTTTTTTTTATTTTAGTACGCAAACGCACACATAAACACAAGCAACCACACAGACACAGTAAGAGTAGGTGGGTATAATATATTTATATACTATATATTATAAATATGAATTTATATATATATATATATATATATATATATATATATATATATATATATATACAGTATATATATATATATTATACTGTATATATATGTATATATATATATATATATATATATATATATATATATATAGATATTTGTATATATATACGTAGATTTGTATATATATATATATATATATATATATATATATATATATATATATATATATATATATATATGTGTGTGTATATATACATACATATATACATACATATGACAAATGCAGCCGTTTCTAGTCGAGAGAGAGAGAGAGAGAGAGAGAGAGAGAGAGAGAGAGAGAGAGAGAGAGAGAGAGAGAGAGAGAGAGAGAGAGAGAGAGAGAGGCCTCTTATGATCCCAGTTCCTGTGTGAATTTAAAAACGCCTAATTAATTTTCTTAAATAGCCTTTTACTTGAAAGCTGAATATGTATTGGAGAGTAAATCAATAGTTTGCTTTTTATTAAAACCTCTTTAATATGGCAATATTTTTCTAATGTGTTGCTATTCATCCGGCCCCTCGAAGATGAAAAGGAATTAGGAATATGAGTTTAAAATCAATGATGAAGAGAGTGAGGTAGAAAAAAATGAATAATTGACTACGAATATCGAAGATGAAAAGGAATTAGAAATTTGAGTTTAAAATCAATGATGAAGAGAGTGAGGTAGAAAAAAATGAATAATTGAAGCATATACGAATAAAATTTCCAATATTCTTTTTTTTTCTCAGAAGTTTTCATGTCGGCTCAGTTGATAAGCTACCACTAGATTCAAGGCACGTAATATGTTAATGATAACTTTTTAATATTCAGAAGCACCTCATTGGCCATTCAGTCAAGCCCTGTGTCAGGGATCAATAGGTATTTTGTGCTGGAATATTCCAGAGATATTACAGAAATATTGGGAAACTTTTTCTTCGGGTTATTTAAGAGTTGCCTCTTCCCTCGAACGCGTACTTTATTTCATAAGGTTTATTTCATGATGTAAATGGGATACTTCCATGGATTTTTTGATAGATACGGCTCTCACTCTTAAAATAGATCGTTTCTATGGGGATAAGTAGAGTTCTCTTGGTTGAAGGTACACTCGGGCACATTATTCTATTTTATTTCTCTTCCTCTTGATTTTATTTAAAAGTTTTTATTGTTTGGATATGAAAGATTTAGTTTATTGTTGTTACTGTTTGTAAAATATCTTAATTGTTCATTACTCTTCTAGTGTTTTATTTATTTCTTTATTCCATTTACTGGAGCCCTTGGGCTTATAGCATCCTGGTTTTCCAGTTAAGGTTGTAGCTTATCAAGTAATGATAATAATAATAATAATGATAAAGATAATGATAATTAATATTAATTAATAATAATTGATAAATAATGATAATAATGATGATGATGATGGTTAATATTAATTGATAATAATAATAATAATAATAATAATAATAATAATAATAATAATAATAATAATGTATATGGGTTTGCTGTTTATAACAGCATGAAAAATAACCTTTCACATTTCTTGCATATGAAATTCAGTCAGCCATGTAGGGGTTTATTGAATTTTATAACCGTATATTGAAGGGATCCATCATTTATGTACTTTCTATATATACATGGGTACTGCCATCGCCTCTGTACCATGGTCTTCCACTCTCTTAAGGCCCTGTCACACCGCCCGAACGTTGCTGGAGCGTTCCTTGAACGGTAGGCAGGTGGACCAAACCCTCGAAAATTTAATTTTAACGTTTTTACGTTCGGTCTTTATTAGGCTGCTGAACGTAGCAAATCCTCGCATATTTCCTGAGTTTTCTTGCACCTCTATTATGGAAGTTGCTAATTTATGCAATAAGGGTATTGGTATACAGGATGTCGAAAAGCGTAGTGGAGTGATATTACAGTCACCAACCTGTAAAAGATAATAACAAAGTAAGGTAAAAATTACTGTCGCTGTATCTTGATTAAAATTACGGTTTTTTAACAGTTTATTAAAAAAATAAAAAGCGACTGAAACTTTTCGACTTCCTGTATACCAATACCCTTATTGCATAAATTAGCAACTTCCATAATAGAGGTGTAAGAAAACTCAGGAAATATGCGAGGATTTGCTACGTTCAGCAGCCTAATAAAGACCGAACGTAAAAACGTTAAAATTAAATTTTCGAGGGTTTGGTCCACCTCCCTACCGTTCAAGAAACGCCCCAGCAACGTTCGGGCGGTGTCACCTGGCCTTTAGGGGCCCCATTCACGCTCAGTTGCAGTCTTCATGTGAGAACGTTGTGGGCGTGGTTTAATTGAGTCGTTGCGTGTATGGCCTAATTTTATTCGTGAGGTTCGAATTCACAGGCGACCGAACAGCTCGAGACCTGTTCGAGCAGGCCTGAAAAAAGAGATGAAAATACAGCAATGGTAATAATAGCAGATTTTATTTCAAGTATCTGGATGGCAAGACAATTGGGAATAAGTGCTGAACAGCAAATTATTAAGTGTGTAAAGATTAAACTGTTAAATACATTTAATGTCAACATTATTGGATATAAGAATCATGTTAAAAATATTTTCACAAATCAGTATGTTTCTAACTTAAAAACATATTTAGAAAAATAATAAAATACAAATTTAATTTTATCATATATTAGATGTTATAATGTATATACACAAATGTAAAATATAATTTGTTAAGGAAATATTTCTTTATAAAAGGAAAAAAAATATACGTTAAGAAAATGTAATTGTATTTTCATAATAAAAGATAAAAAAAAAAGAATGTATGTGAGGTGTCTTCGACGTGGCCTGCAGGCTTATCCTCAGTCCATGGTTAAAAGTCGCAGTAGAAGAACCCTAAGAGGCGAGCACTATGTCAGACATCTTGGTAGATAAAAGATTTTGGAACTAATTCATTGATGTATTTAAGTCTATCCCTTGGTGATATAGCTAGGGTTGCCAGACATCCCGATTTTGCAGGACATGTCCCGAATTTTATCCTTTTGTCCTGTGTCCCAGACTAGACCCTCACGGGATGCTCTTTGTCCCGCATTTAGTTCATCATTGAAAATATATAAATAAATAGAAAAAAATATTAATAACAAATCAAAATCCTTACCTCATGATATAACGTAAAATTGTGATTTTTTCTTGAAATTACGATGATGATAATATAAATCAAATAACCAAAAAATGTTACTAAATGTTTACTGTATTTACGTAAAGCAGCCAATCGCGTTTACAAATTATTAAATTGGTTATCACCAGATGAGTGCTGACTATTGAGTAGTAACATACTGTGACATTTCATTTTAACCCTACTTTTGTTTCCTCTTTAAAGCTAATTGCATGCAGTCCAAGACGTCTAAACGTGAATGTAAATTTCGTGACGAATAATCCAGCTAGAGGACATTTATCAAACAAGGAAGGAATTGCTTTGAAGCAACCTGTGGTTTATGCCATTGCAATTTCAGTATTGAACATGGCGGGGAGAATGATATCACGAGACACAATGATTCAGCAAGGCACACATAAAGCATTTCCTCCACTTCAAAAGATGATAGAATAACAAACTTCATGATCAAGAAAAACACAACAAACTTCATTATAAAAAAAAAAAAACTGATAGGGAAAATAAGATATTAGCAGCACAAGTAGCCATGGCCTTTCATACTGTTTGCCGTCATTCAGTTCAAACGATTGTACAAATGTACTATTATTATTATTATTATTATTATTATTATTATTATTATTATTATTATTATTATTATTACCTATGCTACAACCCTAGTTGGAAAAGCAAGATGCTATAACCCCAATGACTCCAAAATGGAAAATAGCCCAGTTAGGAAAGGAAATAAAGAAAAACTACAAGAAGTTTAAGACCAATAACAACATTAAAATAAATCTTTCATATATAAACTACAAATATTTGAAAATATTAAGAGGATAAAAACTTCAAATTAACGAGAGGAAGAGAAACAAGGTATAATAGTGTGCCCGTATGTCCCCTCAAGCAAGAGATTTCTAACCAAAGATAGTGGAAGAACATGGACAGAGGCTATGGCACTACCCAAGACTAGAGAACAATGATTTGATTTAGAAAGTTTTGATGTCTTTTCATGGATGTTATTAGATATACCTCCAGTATGAGAATAGATACCATCTTCTTGTCTAGTGTTAAAAGACAAAGGAGTAAAAATTTATACATCGTGCTTTTCTGCCTGTGGTCAACTATTAAAATCCTCTTTGATCAACAATTGCAGAACAAACGTGATGAATGGATGACCAAGATGTGTCATGAAAGATAGTTTTCCATCCTTTAGCAGACTTCAAGGAACAGTATTCTGAAATATCCATTTTTGTGAATATCTATTCAATATTCCTGCTCATAATGCAAATGGGGTTCTATGATGACTGCTCAGTGGACAGACGAAAGGAATAAGTTAGATGTGTCAACTATAGATGCTATTTTACAGTGTAAATGGAATACAGATTGTCTTTGCAAAGAATTTTACAGACATCCTTTCCTCATGAAAAAGGTTATTTGTTTCATAAATATTGATTACTACTTTTCCAAGTTAGACTCGTTTTCTTTATTTTCTTTCTTGTTATTTGCATTAGATAATTTTCCTGGTTTTGTTTCTTCATATCCCATTAAAATGCTTGATATTTTTCGATATATCTCTAGACTTTTATATGTTGATCTGTGTGTGTGTGTATATACTATACTTGTATAATTTTATCTAGATATAAGTATTATAGTCTGAGAATTGCGAGATTTAAGAGTGTTCCGGATTACTTATCTTGAAATTAGGTAACCCTAGATGTAGCACATATCATGCAAGTGTCTTTCCTCTGTATATGTGGTGCCACAAGGTCTAAAAGCTTGCGGAATGTACGCTCATCCATTCGTAAATGATTAAATAAATCATGAGGCTCCAAGGCCGGATTTAGGCATGTGGAGGCCTGTGACGGCCGAGAGAAAGGTTGTGACTCAAAGGCAGGATGCAATCAACTGAGTATCTTTATTAAAGAACACTCCTTTATATACAAAACCTCAAGGCAACAGGAATTTTCATGTTCGAGAAACAGACAATGTTAGAGAGGAAATACGCAGACATGTTTATTCTGGTTCTTTTTAGTGCGAAGGAAGAGCGCAGATACAAGCATATATATACAAAATAATTTATGTACGATTGTGTGACACACGGTTGGTACAGGCCCCTGGGCAATCTATGTTTGGAGGCCCACCCTGCTTAAGGCGGGTGGCGAGTGAAGCAAGCCTCACTCGGGGGCGCTGTAAGCTCCACCGGGAAATCATCATTGCCGGTCCTGCCAGTAATGAATTTTGGTCATCTTAATCACGTGTGCAAAATGACCTCTCCTGACTCTGTACACTTGAGTAAAGCAATTTCAAATAAATAGCATATGTTTTGTCACCATAAATCTAAATATGTTAGTTTGCCTTCACTCATCAGGACTCTTCACACCTGACTGTACAAACTGACCATGTTTCGAAGGTGATTAGGAAGCATGACCCATACTCAGTACCGCCAATCTTAAAATCAAAACCAAAGTTTATTCATAGAATTGAAAAACTATAGCGGTATCTGTATTTACAGACCAGACACTTTACGAGACTTGACCCTAGCAAATTTGGTGATCAGTATGTCAAAGTCACTGTCTCTGAGGATGTCATAGTCAATGCTCATCAAAGCCAGGTGACTGAGTCAATCATGATGCATTGTAGTACGAAGTCTGTTGTTGATATACTTCATTTTGCTGAATGAACGTTCTCCAGAGCAATTTGTGACCATAAGCACCAAGTATATTCCGTAGCATTATCTCAACATTAGGAAAAGTATCTGCAACTTTCTTGTTTAGCAGCAATTTGTAAAGGAAATGTTCCTTCCCAAAGCTATCAGTCTTAACATAATCATCCAGAAACTGGGTGAAAACAGCTGCAAACTGTACAAGTTCAACACCAAGTGATTGATCCAGATCATCTTTATATTCACAAACTAATTTTACTGCAGCTGCTTCTATTTCAGTACAGCTCAGTGATTCCAGTCCAGATAAAAACCGAAAAGGGAACAGATGTTCTCGTAGGCCTTCAAACGTTGATTAAGGGAACTGAAAAACTGATCAATTACTGGAAGAAAATTATCAACACGAAATGATGAGCCATTGTGACCCAGTTCTGGTAGGCCCTGTTGCTCCCTCCAGTCGCCTTGGATGACCGCGGAGGTAGCAGCAGTAGGGGATTCAGCGTTATGAAGCTTCATCTTTGGTGGATAATGGTGGAGGGTGGCTGTGGCACCCTAGCAGTACCAGCCGAACTCGGTTGAGTCCCTCGTCAGGCTGGGAGGAGCGTAGAGTGGAAAGGTTTCCTCTTTTTCATTTGTTTGATGTCGGCTATCCCCCCAAAATTGGGGGAAGTGCCTTGGTATATGGATGGGTATATATATATATATATATATATATATATATATATATATATATATATATATATATATATATATATATATATATATATATATATATATATATATTGTGGATATGTGTGCATGCATGCACACCATATACCCATACAGTTTACACGTTTTGTAAATCAGGGAATGAAGAATTTATCGTTTTTTTATTCTTGTTATGTATCACAAGAGCAGCCATTAATACAATAATTTGTTTATTTAGTTTCTAATAATTTCCTGATATTGCAGATCAGATTGATTAATTGATCATATCTTGTTTGCAACACAACATCAAACATTTTAAACTCCATGCAATCAAAAACAATTATCAGAGAACTAGGTCGTCATTTCATTTGTGTCATTTTTATTTAATTGTTATGTCAATGTAATGAAATATATTAAAACTCAGCTTTGGTGAACTTTCATCTGGCAAAAAAGATAAAAAAATCAATCACATGTATTTTTCCGACCCATTACAAAAACCAACGAGCTAAAAGTCATGATTTATAGGAAAACACATATATCAGATATTTTTTGAAAATACTAAATGAACATAAGAATATTGTTATAATATTTTCATGCACCGAGTAAATAAGGATATCTAAGGGGGACTAGAGGTCAACCAAAGTAAAATATTGAACGTAAATGGATGATTTATCATTTATTTAAATGCATTACATGAACCCACACATACTGTTTGTACACAAACAAGATAAAGGTCATTGCCAGATTTTCACTTCAAATGGCGAATCAAAAATTCCATTTAGATTGAAATCACCAGAGCCAGAAGTGAAAAAGCAAGCAAATAAGCTTAAGTATTCTTTGACCGAGTTACAACCCAAGCATTAGGTCTCCACATACAACTCACTGAACTATTGAAGTTGATGATTGGAAAGGAATCATTGTATAACAAGAGCAATCATAGATTTCTGACCTCCGCCAAATGTTAATGGAGTTGTCCATGGCCTAAGATCTATCTGTGGTGAAAATTTCGTCAAAAGTCTGTCAATTTGAGTTTACGATATCTTTAAAATGGCAAAAACTGCAAATCCGGATCTACTGTAGATAATGGATCCGCAGCATCTCCAAAATTTAATGGGGTCGGTCATGGCCTAAGATCTATCTGTGGTGAAAATTTCGTCAAAAATGTGTCAATTTGAGTTTACGTTATCTTTAAAATGGAAAAAACTGCAAATCTGGATCTACTGTAGAATCCGGATCCGTATCATTAATGGAGTTATCCATGGCCTAAGATCTATCTGTGGTGGAAATTTCATGAAAAAAATCTGCCATTTTGTGTTGACGTTATTTTTAGAATGACGAAAAATGCAAATCCGGATCTACTGTAGAATCCAGATCCGGATCACCCCCAAAATTTAATGGGGTTGTCCATGGCCTAAGATCTATCTGGTGAAAATTTTGTCAAAAGTCTGTCAATTTGTGTTTATGTTATCTTTAAAATGTCGAAAAGGCAAATCTGCATCGGAAATCTGGATCCGGATCATCTCCAAAATTTAATAGGGTTGTCCAGGGCCTAACATTTATGTATGGTGAAAATTTTGTCAAACATCAGTCAATTTGTGTTGACATTATCTTCAAAATGACGGAAAATGCAAATCTGGATCTACTGTAGGATCCGGATCCGGATCATCTCCAAAATTTAAAGGGGTTGTCCATGACTTTTGAAAAGGGCAAAAGATGCAAATCTGGATCCATTGTAGAATCTGGATCTGTATCATCTCCAAAATGTAATGGGGTCTTTCATAGCCTAAGATCTATCTATGGTGGAAATTTCGTAAAAATCCGTCAATTTGTGTTGACGTTATCTTTAAAATGGCGAAAAATGCCAATCTGGATCTGCTGTAGAATCTGGATCCTGATCATCTCCATAATTTAATGGGGTTGTTCATGGCCTAAGATCTATATATCTGGGGTGAAAATTTCGTAAAAAATCTGTCAATTTGTGTTGATGTTATTTTAAAAATGGCAAAAAATCGAAACCGGATCTACTGTAAAATCTGGATCCGGATCATTTCCAAAATGTAATGGGGTCGTCCATGACCTATGATGTAAATTTTGTCAAAAGTCTGTCAATTTGTGTTGATGTTATCTTTAAAATGGCGAAAAAACAAATATGGATCTAGTATCTGGATCTGGATCATCACCAAAATTTAATGGGGTCTTCCATGACCTAAGATGTAAATTTCGTCAAAAGTCTGTCTATTTGTGTTGATGTTATCTTTAAAATGGCGAAAAGGCAAATCTGGATCTAGTATCTGGATCTGGATCATCACCAAAATTTAATGGGGTCTTCCATGACCTAAGATGTAAATTTCGTCAAAAGTCTGTCTATTTGTGTTGATGTTATCTTTAAAATGGCGAAAAGGCAAATCTGGATCTAGTATCTGGATCTGGATCATCACCAAAATTTAATGGGGTCTTCCATGACCTAAGATGTAAATTTCGTCAAAAGTCTGTCTATTTGTGTTGATGTTATCTTTAAAATGGCGAAATGTCAAATCTGGATCTAGTATCTGGATCTGGATCATCACCAAAATTTAATGGGGTCTTCCATGACCTAAGATGTAAATTTCGTCAAAAGTCTGTCTATTTGTGTTGATGTTATCTTTAAAATGTCGAAAAGGCAAATCTGGATCTAGTATCTGGATCTGGATCATCACCAAAATTTAATGGGGTCTTCCATGACCTAAGATGTAAATTTCGTCAAAAGTCTGTCTATTTGTGTTGATGTTATCTTTAAAATGGCGAAAAGGCCAATCTGGATCTAGTATCTGGATCTGGATCATCACCAAAATTTAATGGGGTCTTCCATGACCTAATATGTAAATTTCGTCAAAAGTCTGTCTATTTGTGTTGATGTTATCTTTAAAATGGTGAAAAGGCAAATCTGGATCCAGAATCTGGATCTGGATCATCACCAAAATTTAATGGGGTCTTCCATGACCTAAGATGTAAATTTCGTCAAAAGTCTGTCTATTTGTGTTGATGTTATCTTTAAAATGGCGAAAAGGCAAATCTGGATCTAGTATCTGGATCTGGATCATCACCAAAATTTAATGTGGTCTTCCATGACCTAAGATGTAAATTTCATCAAAAGTCTGTCTATTTGTGTTGATGTTATCTTTAAAATGGCGAAAAGGCAAATCTGGATCTAGTATCTGGATCTGGATCATCACCAAAATTTAATGGGGTCTTCCATGACCTAAGATGTAAATTTCGTCAAAAGTCTGTCTATTTGTGTTGATGTTATCTTTAAAATGGTGAAAAGGCAAATCTGGATCCAGAATCTGGATCTGGATCATCTCCTAAATTTAATGGGGTCTTCCATGACCTAAGATGTAAATTTCATCAAAAGTCTGTCTATTTGTGTTGATGTTATCTTTAAAATGGCGAAAAGGCAAATCTGGATCTAGTATCTGGATCTGGATCATCACCAAAATTTAATGGGGTCTTCCATGTCCTAAGATGTAAATTTCGTCAAAAGTCTGTCTATTTGTGTTGATGTTATCTTTAAAATGGCGAAAAGGCAAATCTGGATCTAGTATCTGGATCTGGATCATCACCAAAATTTAATGGGGTCTTCCATGACCTAAGATGTAAATTTCGTCAAAAGTCTGTCTATTTGTGTTGATGTGATCTTTAAAATGGCGAAAAGGCAAATCTGGATCTAGTATCTGGATCTGGATCATCACCAAAATTTAATGGGGTCTTCCATGACCTAAGATGTAAATTTCGTCAAAAGTCTGTCTATTTGTGTTGATGTTATCTTTAAAATGGTGAAAAGGCAAATCTGGATCCAGAATCTGGATCTGGATCATCTCCTAAATTTAATGGGGTCTTCCATGACCTAAGATGTAAATTTCGTCAAAAGTCTGTCTATTTGTGTTGATGTTATCTTTAAAATGGCGAAAAGGCCAATCTGGATCTAGTATCTGGATCTGGATCATCACCAAAATTTAATGGGGTCTTCCATGACCTAAGATGTAAATTT
>NC_090757.1:16914823-16977323 GCF_036898095.1 Palaemon carinicauda
GTATACATATGATCCAATTTTCAGTATGAAATATATATGTGGTCTTTTCTTTTACTTAGAAGATTATGGAAATTAATAGGTTGATTAATGTATAAAGGATTATAATTTTTATTTATTTTCAATTGTTTATACACCATAATTATGGTCTTATCTTTTAAAAGTATGAAGGGAATGTAGTGATCATTTTGTAAATGTTTACAAATTTTATTAATTGTTTATCATATATACAGTATATATGTTTTCTTATCTTTTACTTTTACAAATATGGAGGGGGATAAGGGTATTAATTTATTAATTTTATATATACATATATATAAATATATATATATATATATATATATATATATATATATATATATATATATATATATATATATATATATTTATTTATTATATATCCGACATATCTATGGTCTTCTGGAAATTGGAAGGGAATGGAGTGATTATTTTATAAATGTATATAAATTTAATCCTTTTTTTATTACATATGAAATATATTGTGTTCTTAGCTTTTATTTATACAAACATGGAGGGGAATAAGGGTATTTATTTATAAAGGTTTATATATTTCATCCTTTTTGTTGTGTATAACATATAATTTTGGTTTTATCTTTTACTTATGGAAAAATGGAAGGGAATAAGAAGTTTAATTTTTAAATATGAATTTTACCCGTTTTTATATTATTTATTATCAATATTATTATTATTATTATTATTATTATTATTATTATTATTATTATCATCATCATTATTATTATTACTACTACTTGCTAAGCTACAACCCTAAGTGGAAAAGCAGGGTGCTATAAGCCAAGGGACTCCAACAGGGAAAATAGCCCTGTGAGGAAAGGAAACAAGGTTAAATAAAATTTTTAAGAAAAGTAACAACATTAAAATAAATATCTCCTATATAAATTACATAAACTTTAACAAAACAAGAGGAAGAGAAACAAGACAGAACAGCTTGACCAAGTGATCTTATCTTTTACTAATACAAATATGGGGATTAATTTGAAAAAAAAATACATGATTGTATGAGCAAAAACATCCAATACATTAACGATGTTATTATTTAGAATCCATAACTTGCGTTAATTACATTGGAAAAATGAATTGCTTTTATATTCCAATGATTTGAACACAACAGGAAGATGAAAAAAATGAATGTTATAATTAAACTAATATACTACTCCGAAAATATTTATTGTATAGAAAGTAATCATATTAATTCGCTCTGCTCAATGCATTTAAAAAGTGATTACAGGTTTTTTTGTTGGTTGGAGGTAAAGGAAAATATTATTTTAACTTTTAAGGATTTCAAATTTATCTCGGGATAATTTTCTCATATGATCATCTCTCAAAGGTAAATCTATATTTCACCCTAACCCTCTATTCATGTTACCCAGCGGATGGTAAGCTTGTGTTCACTAATGAAAAATTCCGAGCCTTGAGCACAACACCAACACTCGACTTACAGATTGGTAGTCTCTGAAATTTCCTCTAGGCTACTAAAAATAGGCTTTTCTTTACAAATTTATTTTCTATTAAGAATAAAACATATATTCTCAACTGAAGATATTTAATTTGCCATCATTTAATTTGCCCAATTCAAAGATAGGAAAACTTTGTGGATAAAGCCTGTCTCTCTCTCTCTCTCTCTCTCTCTCTCTCTCTCTCTCTCTCTCTCTCTCTCTCCCTGCTGCATAGTCTTGTCGCGTCGCTTCCTTCCCCTGCCATTTTTCTTTTTAATGAAAACTGACTGACAAAAAAAAAAAGAAAAAAAAAGATAACTGCCTGGGACCTCCCTTGCTTGCAAACTTACCAACTTTAATTTTTTTTCTTCATGATACACATTATTTTATTTAGTATATTTATCCTACGAATATACATTTGATCTTAAAAGGCAGTAATATTCAAAATTATATGATAATCGAGATTGGTTTATCTCAGCTTAGTGAAATACATTTAAATTCATCTTATTTTTGCGCAGGCATTTTCGCTGAAAATAAAATTCGCGTAATTCGGTTCGAATGGCAAATGAGAGCTTCTTTGTTTAATTCTTAATCGGATTAAGGCTCAGTGATAACTGAATTCAAAATAAAATTGATAATAAGGTGGCAAGTTAAAAGGATAATACTATATATATTCTTTTTTTTTCCAGCGATATCTTTACATTAAGGGGTCGGTTGCCTGATTCGCCCTCTCCAATGCCTTTTATCAGAGGTATCCTCTTCCAGCAAACCTCTTCTCTCCTTACTATCCTTCACCTTATCTCGCCATGTAATTATGTTTATATATATATATATATATGATAAATTTTTGCACATTTAAACGTGTTTTACATTTTTCAAATAAGCCATATATATTAATACATTAAAGTCTGGATTATAACGACCTCGGGATCAGAGCCCCAGGCGGAATCACCCAAAGACTATAGTATCAGACCGGCCGGGATTTGATCCCTGGTCCAGGATACGTGTATGCCAGTTACCATACCACGTGGCTGAGTGGTATGGTCACTGGCATACAGGTATCCTGGACCAGGGTTCAAATCCCGGCCGGTCTGATACTATAGTTTTTGGGTGATTTCGCCTGGGGCTCTGATCCCTAGGTCGTTAAGAGAATCCAGACTTTAATGTATTAATATATATGGCTTATTTGAAATATATATATATATATATATATATATATATATATATATATATATATATATATATATATATATATATATATATAAAATAATAATAATAATTGGTTGACGTAGACCATTTAGCCATAAAGACTCTCCATGCTCCAATTCAACCATTCACCTTTATTTCTGCTCTTCACTAATGTTTGAATCTTCGGTTGGTCAGAAATACTTATTGTTAAAATATGTCCTTTTGGGTGTGTGATCCCCTGGCAGAGTGGATTCACTATTAAAGGTTATTGAATGCTTACTTAGATAAAGACACACTAATATATATATATATATATATATATATATATATATATATATATATATATATATATATATATACACACGGTAGTAGGTTGGCCAGGGTACCAACCGCCCGTTGAGATACTACCGCTAGAGAGTTATGGGGTCCTTTGACTGGCCAGGCAGTACTACATAGGACCCTTCTCTCTGGTTACGGTTCTTTCCTTTTGCCTACACAGACACCGAATAGTCTAGCCTATTCTTTACAGATTCTTCTCTGTCCTCATACACCTGACAACACTGAGATTACCAAACTATTCTTCTTCTCTCAAGGGGTTAACTACTGCATTCTAATTTCAGTGGCTACTTTCCTCTTGGTAAAGGTAGAAGAGACTCTTCAGCTATGGTAAGCAGCTCTTCTAGGAGAAGGACACTCCAAAATCAAACCATTGTTCTCTAGTCTTGGGTAGTGCCATAACCTCTGTACCATGGTATTCCACTGTGTTGAGTAAGAGTTCTTTTGCTTGAGGGTACACTCGGGCTCACTGTTGTATCTAGTTTCTCTTCCTCTTGTTTTGTTATAGTTTTTAAAGTTTATATAGGAAATATTCATTTTAATGTTGTTACTATACTTAAAATATTTTATTTTTCATTATTTCCTTTCCTCACTGGGCTATTTTCTCTGTTGGAGCCCCTGGGCTTATAGCATCCTGCATTTGATAATATATATATATATATATATATATATATATATATATATATATATATATATATATATATGAATTAATGTTTATATATATATATATATATATATATATATATATATATATATATATATATATATATATATTTATATATATATATATATATATATATATATATATATATATATATATATATATATATATATATATATATATATATATATATGAACATATATCACAAGCACACGTGATTTTAATTAATGTAAATATCACCCACGAATGGCATTTAATACCGAATTCTATCTGGGAATATATATCCACTTGGAATTCATTTTATGGTAACAGCTTCTGGCCGGGTGGGGATTCGAACCACCACCTGTTCGGCTGGAGACTATGCCTGCAGTGACCATGCCGACTGAGCTCTCTTGATAGCTCAGTCGGCATGGTCACTGCAGGCATAGTCTCCAGCCGAACAGGTGGTGGTTCGAATCCCCACCCGGCCAGAAGCTGTATAGCTCAGTCGGCATGGTCACTGCAGGCATAGTCTCCAGCCGAACAGGTGGTGGTTCGAATCCCCACCCGGCCAGAAGCTGTTACCATAAAATGAATTCCAAGTGGATATATATACCCAGATAGAATTCGGTATTAAATGCCATTCGTGGGTGATATTTACATATATATATATATATATATATATATATATATATATATATATATATATATATATATATATATATATATATATATATATATATATATATATATATATAGCTGTGTATATATATACTATATATATGTTTAAGTATATATGTAAATATGTATATATATACTATATATATGCTATATATGTATATATATATATGTAAATTGTGTGTATATATATATATATATATATATATATATATATATATATATATATATATATATAAATATATATCAATGTTCATAAATATATATATATATATATATATATATATATATATATATATATATATATATATATATATATGGCCACAAACAGCAATATTCGCTTGGTAAATTTGATGTGTGATGATGAGGGATATGTTTCAGCTGCAGTAAAATATATCTGATTCAACATCATTTTGAAATTATGGAAATTAATTATACATGCCTGTCTAGTTTTTATAGCCCGCCGAATCTGAATGATTGTTTGAATGTATTAAGAGAATATATTAAAGGGAATCATAGAGGGACGTGATACATGAGATCTTTGTAATAATTAAAAAAACTGACAATGAATTAATGATATATGTCAAGCATTAAAACTTTGAGAGCTTCGTATTATATTTATTTGATATAGGGAACTAATAATACTCTCAGTACAATTGGAATTTAACATTATCGGCCTCATTTTCATGCAATTATATTTAAGAGAATTATATTTTAGGTGATAATCTTGGAAAGTAAATTTCAGGTAGAGCATATAAAGAATATAAAAATGAATATAAAAATTAATATGTAAAGAATAAATAAGAATATTATAAAGAATATAAAAATTTTTTGTTTTGTATTGTTTCAAAGAAGTGATGAAAGTATGAGATGGTTTATAAAAATAATAACTTTTAAATCAACTGTTTTGATATTTGGTATCAGCTTAAACCCTAATTATGTGCAATTGTTCAGAGCTTTATATATATATATATATATATATATATATATATATATATATATATATATATATATATATATATATATATATATACACTGTATATATATATGAAATGTATATATATATATATATATATATATATATATATATATATATATATATATATATATATATATACGATATATATATTTATATATATATATATTTATATATTTATATATATATATATACTGTGTGTGTATATATATATATATATATATATATATATATATATATATATATATATATATATATATATACACACTGTATATATATAATATATATATGATATATATATATTTATATAAATATGTATATATATAATATATATATATATATATATATATATATATATATATATATATATATATATATATATATATATATATATATATATGCATATCTACAAACAGGCAACGTGTTGAAAGGGTTTTTAAATCGCCATGAACAGCAAAGGCTGTACTAGTTAGCGATCAGACGAAAATCTCCCACCTTCACCAATCCGCACTGGCTAGCGTGGTGGTGAAGACTGGCCAAACTCCAGACATTTGAGGTTGGCTCTGTCCAGCAGTGGATGAAAACTGCTTTATTTGTTGTTGGTGTTGTATATATATATATATATATATATATATATATATATATATATATATATATATATATATATACACTGTATATATATATATATATATATATATATATATATATATACTGTATATATATATATATATATATATATATATATATATATATATATATATATATATATATATATATATATATATATAAACTGGTGTACGCTAACTGTCAGAAATGACGGCTAAATGTTTAGACAGTTGAGCACACACGCACATTGATTCAACAGTCCCAATCCCTACCCATTTACTAACTACTACACGGCAGTTTGGCAATTTGTGGGAGATTGTTTTTTTCCGGGTGGTTGCCCCTCAACTTGACAGGAAGAATATATATATATATATATATATATATATATAAATATATATATATATATATATATATATATATATATATATATATATATATATATATATATATATGTGTGTGTGTGTGAGTATGTGTGTGTAACCAGACACTTGCTCATTATTATATAGGGAAGATATACTATAATGTATATATATACACAAATATACTTTATATATTTTATTTACATATACATACTGTGTTTAAATATATATATATATATATATATATATATATATATATATATATATATGTATATATATATATATATATATATATATATATATATATATATATATATATATATATATATATATATATATATACTGTATATATATATATATAAATGTGTCATTCAATAACTTTCATTAATTTACTCGTTAGAATAGGCCTACTTCATCAGTCATAGATTTTTTTTAGAGTGATTGAATTATATTTTACCATTGTTTTCCTTTTCACAACATACCTTGTTATGTTTTAGAAGCAAAAAAAAAAGAAAGAAAAAAAAAAAAAAAAAAAAAAAAAAAAAAAAAAAAAAAACTATCCATGACAAACTTTTGATAATTCTAAATATGTTTGTTTTCATATTTTATTGTCTATTGGAAAATGCTAATCGCTAAAGTTTGTAAAATCAAGTTCATTTTGGTTTGGAATCCATTATGATTTTTTATTTTTCTGGTCTAACATAACTTGGTTTAAGAGTATCATATGGGGTATAATAAACTTGCTGAATCACAGAGAGAGAGAGAGAGAGAGAGAGAGAGAGAGAGAGAGAGAGAGAGAGAGAGAGAGAGAGAGAGAGAGAGAGAGAGAGAGGAGGTGACCTGTGTGAAATGATTCCATATTTTCCGTATAGCAATTTTTGTAACCCGTTAGTCATTGATGTGTTGCCCCACACAAACAAATCATAATTGATCTATTCCCTTTTACAGAAAGATCTCTTAATTGAAATGCAAAGTCTTCTAATTCTATTTCAAACATCAAAGGCTATTATTCCCCGGAACCTTTTAACACCAAAATAACGCTACATATCCTGTTACACTTTCCACAAATAAATAATATTCCCTCTCCCTCCACCACTTTCACCCTCATGCATTTTGATGTAACTAATAATTAATACCGGTGCATTTTTGTATACATTATTCATAGAACTCTTAGTCATGGCTGATATCTTTTCATTGCAATTATGAATTATGTCTGAACAGTAGAATCTTTTTGGGCATTATCAATATTATTATTAGGGGGCTAATATCGTTTCATTGCAATTATGAATTATGTCTGCACAGTAGAATCTTTTTGGGCATTATTAATATTATTATTAGGGGGGCTAATATCTTTTCATTGCAATTATGAATTATGTCTGCACAGTAGAATCTTTTTGGGCATTATTAATATTATTATTAGGGGGGCTAATATCTTTTCATTGCAATTATGAATTATGTCTGCACAGTAGAATCTTTTTGGGCATTATTAATATTATTATTAGGGGGCTAATATCGTTTCATTGCAATTATGAATTATGTCTGCACAGTAGAATCTTTTTGGGCATTATCAATATTATTATTAGGGGGGCTAATATCTTTTCATTGCAATTATGAATTATGTCTGCACAGTAGAATCTTTTTGGGCATTATCAATATTATTATTAGGGGGGCTAATATCTTTTCATTGCAATTATGAATTATGTCTGCACAGTAGAATCTTTTTGGGCATTATCAATATTATTATCAGGGGGCTAATATCTTTTCATTGCAATTATGAATTATGTCTGAACAGTAGAATCTTTTTGGGCATTATCAATATTATTATTAGGGGGGGCTAATATCTTTTCATTGCAATTATGAATTATGTCTGCACAGTAGAATCTTTTTGGGCATTATCAATATTATTATTAGGGGGCTAATATCTTTTCATTGCAATTATGAATTATATCTGCACAGTAGAATCTTTTTGGGCATTATCAATATTATTATTAGGGGGCTAATATCTTTTCATTGCAATTATGAATTATATCTGCACAGTAGAATCTTTTTGGGTATTATCAATATTATTATTAGGGGGCTAATATCGTTTCATTGCAATTATGAATTATGTCTGAACAGTAGAATCTTTTTGGGCATTATCAATATTATTATTAGGGGGGGGGGGGCTAATATCTTTTCATTGCAATTATGAATTATGTCTGCACAGTAGAATCTTTTTGGGAATTATCAATATTAGGGGTCGACGTAGTCTACTGAAAACATCCTTGCGTGGCGAGCTGCCGTACTGGGGTTCGAGTCCTGCTCAAACTCGATAGTTTCTTTTAGTGTTGTAAATTCACCATCCGTATGAGCTAAAGATGAGGGTTTTGGGTGAGTCTGTAGGTATACCTGCTGAGTCCTAAGCAGACATTGCCTTGCCCTCCATGGTCCCAGTTTGGACGAAGGATTTTGGTGCTTGGGCGCTATGGTATTCTCCTGTTCCTTGCCTCTGCCATTCACGAGCGACATTTAATCCTTTACGGTGTTTCAGATATTGGCTTTTTTTCATCTAAAGGAGATTATTCCAAAGTGTAACTTTCTAATATATAATGAAGAATTAGATTCCAGATTACCAGTTAAAGTCAATTCTTTTTAGTGAGGCAGATTTGCACCGACTCGCAGGGGTGCCCTTTTAGCTCTGAAAAGTTTCCTGCTGGCTGATTGGTTGGATAAGATAATTCTAACCAATCAGATAGTAGGAAACTTTTCCGAGCTAATAGGGCACCGCTACAAGTCAGTGCAAATGCGCCTCATTGAAAAAAAAGGAGTATAGTTTTACCAAGAATATTATTCCAGTCGTCATTTGAACAAGTTTTTTGCGTAAATCAACCACAAAAACAACAGACCGGGGTATTTAACACAGAAATGAACATATTACACCTGGCGGAAGCTAGGTTATAAAGACGAAACGTCGCTGACTGTGGTCTGCCGGACTGGGATTCGAGACCCGCTCAAGATCGACGGTCCTTTGTTGTGTCTGCAACCTTACCATCATTGTGAGCTAAGCATGGGGTGTTGGGTTTTGGGGGAGATTATAATTCTACCTGCTGAGTCATAAGCAGCCATATCCTGGCCCTCTCTGGTTCTATCTTGATAGAGAAGAGGCTTGGGGCTTGTCATTGTCCCTTGCTTCTATTCACAAGTTACCTTTAAACATTTAATGTTGATGAATCCTCTACAAAAGGATATTTTCATTACCTATCGAATGAACAATTTAAAAAGGATATTCATTACCTATTGAATCAACAATTTACAAAGGATATTAGATAATTGTTCTTAATTATTATTATTATTATTATTATTATTATTATTATTATTATTATTATTATTAGCTAAGCGACAAACCTAGTTGGAAAAGCAGGATGCTATAAGCCCAAGGGCTCCAACAGAGAAAAATATCTTGGTGAGGAAAGAAAATAAGGAAATAATTATACTACGTGAAAAGGGATAAAAAGTGAAAATGAAATATTTTAGGAACAGTAACATCATTAAAACAGATGTTTTATATATGAACTATAAAAAGAGACTTATGTCAGCCTGTTCAACATGAAAACATTTGCTGCAAGTTTGAACTTTTGAACCAAAACATCCAATCAAAATAAGAGGAAATGCGACTGAAAATGATTTCGAAATGTATATGATCAACTCATCTTCCTGGAGAAAGGATAAGAACTTTGCCATGAAGTATTGACGCTGGATTGGTCTACCAACTCGCACGCCTGATTAATGTATGTATATATATATATATATATATATATATATATATATATATATATATATATATATATATATATATATATATATATATATATATATATATATATATTCAAAAAGGCCCATAAAAGAAACACAGGAAATATAAATAAATCACACTATATTTCGGTCAATAAACATCGACCCTCTTCAGGATGTAGAGTAAAAAAAGGGTCGATGTTTATTGACCGAAATATAGTGTGATTTATTTATATTTCCTGTGTTTCTTTTATGGGCCTTTTTGAAAAAACATGTTAAACTGTTCGATTACAGTTATAAGTAAGATATATATATATATATATATATATATATATATATATATATATATATATATATATATATATATATATATATATATAATGTATACGCATATACATTTGTGTGTGTTTGCTTGTGTATGTATGTTTCATAGAAATGTTTTGGCTGCAAGTTACAGCTTCTAATTGATGATATCTGAAGGGTCTGATCTGTGGAGTGTTTGATAATCATTTTTATTTCGTTCATTTCGAACTATTGAACGAAGAGCAGGTTGCTTTGGATGTTGCGTATTGATTGCTTTTAAATGAGGGATTTATGATTTCTGAGCTGCTACATTTAGATTTCAAATCATGGCCAAGAATAGGTGTTTACAACCGAGGATACATGTAACCTTAGTGGTACATTTTCACTCTTCGTTGGTACATGTACACATGTACGCCCACTCCCCCAGTGTGACATATTTACTCTTCGTGTGTACATGTACGCTCACTCATCCAGTGATACATTTTTACTCTTCATGGGTATATACATAAAAAGGCCAAATTCTAATCAACTGAACCTTTAAAAGGCCAAATATATATTATTTAAGACCCGCTTTTTCTCATTTTACTTAAGGCCAACCAATAAAGGACAAATTTTATTTTTTTTTTTTGGCCTGAAAAAGGTCAAACTCGAGGTTTTTTGTCCTGAAAAAGGCCAAACTGGCAACCCTGATATGTACGCCCACTCCCCCAGTGTGACATATTTACTCTTCGTGTGTACATATACGTTCACTCGCCCAGTGGTACATTTTTACTCTGTGGGTACATGTACGCCCACTCGCCCAGTGGTACATTTTTACTCTTCATGGGTATATGTACGCCCACTCGCCCAGTGGTACATTTTTACTCTTCATAGGTACATGTACGTTCACTCGCCCAGTGGTACATTTTAACTCTTCATGGGTACATGTACGCCCACTCGCCCAGTGGTACATTTTTACTCATTGTGGGTACATGTACGCCCACTCGCCCAGTGGTACATTTTTACTCATTGTGGGTACATGTACGCCCACTCTCCCAGTGGTACATTTTTACTCTTCATAGGTACATGTACGTCCACTCGCCCAGTGGTACATTTTAACTCTTCATGGGTACATGTACGCCCACTCGCCCAGTGGTACATTTTAACTTCATGGGTATATGTACGCCCACTCGCCCAGTGGTACATTTTTACTCATTGTGGGTACATGTACGCCCACTCGCCCAGTGGTACATTTTAACTCTTCATGGGTACATGTACGCCCACTAGCCCAGTGGTACATTTTTACTCTTCATAGGTATATGTACGTCCACTAGCCCAGTGGTACATTTTTACTCTTCATAGGTATATGTACGCCCACTCGCCCAGTGGTACATTTTTACTCTCCCATGGGTATCTGTACGCCCACTCGCCCAGTGGTACACTTTTACTCATTGTGGGTACATGTACGCCCACTCGCCCAGTGGTACATTTTAACTCTTCATGGGTATATGTACGTCCACTCGCCCAGTGGTACATTTTTACTCTTCATGGGTATATGTACGCCCACTCGCCCAGTGGTACATTTTTACTCATTGTGGGTACATGTACGCCCACTCGCCCAGTGGTACATTTTAACTCTTCATGGGTACATGTACGCCCACTAGCCCAGTGGTACATTTTTACTCTTCATAGGTATATGTACGTCCACTAGCCCAGTGGTACATTTTTACTCTTCATAGGTATATGTACGCCCACTCGCCCAGTGGTACATTTTTACTCTCCCATGGGTATCTGTACGCCCACTCGCCCAGTGGTACACTTTTACTCATTGTGGGTACATGTACGCCCACTCGCCCAGTGGTACATTTTAACTCTTCATGGGTATATGTACGTCCACTCGCCCAGTGGTACATTTTTACTCTTCATGGGTATATGTACGCCCACTCGTCCAGTGGTACATTTTTACTCTTCATAGGTATATGTACGTCCACTCGCCCAGTGGTACATTTTAACTCTTCATGGGTACATGTACGCCCACTCGCCCAGTGGTACATTTTAACTCTTCATGGGTACATGTACGCCCACTCGCCCAGTGGTACATTTTTACTCTTCATAGGTATATGTACGTCCACTCGCCCAGTGGTACATTTTAACTCTTCATGGGTACATGTACGCCCACTCGCCCAGTGGTACATTTTTACTCTTCATAGGTATATGTACGTCCACTCGCCCAGTGGTACATTTTAACTCTTCATGGGTACATGTACGCCCACTCACCCAGTGGTACATTTTTACTCTTCATAGGTATATGTACGTCCACTCGCCCAGTGGTACATTTTAACTCTTCATGGGTACATGTACGTCCACTCGCCCAGTGGTACATTTTAACTCTTCATGGGTACATGTACGGCCACTCGCCCAGTGCTATATTTTTACTCTTCATGGGTACATGTACGCCCACTCGCCCAGTGGTACATTTTAACTCTTCATGGGTATATGTACGCCCACTCGCCCAGTGGTACATTTTTACTCATTGTGGGTACATGTACGCCCACTCGCCCAGTGGTACATTTTAACTCTTCATGGGTACATGTACGCCCACTCGCCCAGTGGTACATTTTAACTCTTCATGGGTATATGTACGCCCACTCGCCCAGTGGTACATTTTAACTCTTCATGGGTACATGTACGCCCACTCGCCCAGTGGTACATTTTAACTCTTCATGGGTATATGTACGTCCACTCGCCCAGTGGTACATTTTAACTCTTCATGGGTATATGTACGTCCACTCGCCCAGTGGTACATTTTTACTCTTCATGGGTATATGTACGCCCACTCGCCCAGTGGTACATTTTTACTCATTGTGGGTACATGTACGCCCACTCGCCCAGTGGTACATTTTTACTCTTCATAGGTATATGTACGTCCACTCGCCCAGTGGTACATTTTAACTCTTCATGGGTACATGTACGCCCACTCGCCCAGTGGTACATTTTTACTCTTCATGGGTATATGTACGTCCACTCGCCCAGTGGTACATTTTTACTCTTCATGGCTATATGTACGCCCACTCGCCCAGTGGTACATTTTTACTCATTGTGGGTACATGTACGCCCACTCGCCCAGTGGTACATTTTTACTCTTCATGGTTACATGTACGCCCACTCGCCCAGTGGTACATTTTTACTCTTCATGGGTATATGTACGCCCACTCGCCCAGTGGTACATTTTAACTCTTCATGGGTACATGTACGGCCACTCGCCCAGTGGTACATTTTAACTCTTCATGGGTATATGTACGTCCACTCGCCCAGTGGTACATTTTTACTCTTCATGGGTATATGTACGCCCACTCGCCCAGTGGTACATTTTAACTCTTCATGGGTACATGTACGCCCACTCGCCCAGTGGTACATTTTAACTCTTCATGGGTATATATACGTCCACTCGCCCAGTGGTACATTTTTACTCTTCATGGGTATATGTACGCCCACTCGCCCAGTGGTACATTTTTACTCATTGTGGGTACATGTACGGCCACTCGCCCAGTGGTACATTTTTACTCTTCATGGGTATATGTACGCCCACTCGCCCAGTGGTACATTTTTACTCTTCATGGGTATATGTACGCCCACCTGCCCAGTGATACATTTTAACTCTTCATGGGTACATGTACGGCCACTCGCCCAGTGGTACATTTTAACTCTTCATGGGTATATGTCCGTCCACTCGCCCAGTGGTACATTTTTACTCTTCATGGGTATATGTACGCCCACTCGCCCAGTGGTACATTTTTACTCATTGTGGGTACATGTACGCCCACTCGCCCAGTGGTACATTTTTACTCTTCATAGGTATATGTACGTCCACTCGCCCAGTGGTACATTTTAACTCTTCATGGGTACATGTACGCCCACTCGCCCAGTGGTACATTTTAACTCTTCATGGGTATATGTACGTCCACTCGCCCAGTGGTACATTTTTACTCTTCATGGGTATATGTACGCCCACTTGCCCAGTGGTACATTTTTACTCATTGTGGGTACATGTACGCCCACTCGCCCAGTGGTACATTTTTACTCTTCATAGGTATATGTACGTCCACTCGCCCAGTGGTACATTTTAACTCTTCATGGGTACATGTACGCCCACTCGCCCAGTGGTACATTTTAACTCTTCATGGGTATATGTACGTCCACTCGCCCAGTGGTACATTTTTACTCTTCATGGGTATATGTACGCCCACTCGCCCAGTGGTACATTTTTACTCATTGTGGGTACATGTACGCCCACTCGCCCAGTGGTACATTTTTACTCTTCATAGGTATATGTACGTCCACTCGCCCAGTGGTACATTTTAACTCTTCATGGGTACATGAACGCCCACTTGCCCAGTGGTATATTTTTACTCTTCATGGTTACATGTACAGTCCCTAGCCCAGTGGTACATTTTTACTCTTCGTGGGTACATGTACATCCACTCGCCCAGTAGTACATTTTTACTCTTCATGGGTACATGTACGCCCACTCGCCCAGTGGTACATTTTTACTCTTCATGGGCACATGTACAGTCCCTAGCCCAGTGGTACATTTTTACTCTTTGTGGGTACATGTACACCCACTCGCCTAGTAGTACATTTTTACTCTTCATGGGTACATGTACGCCCACTCGCCCAGTGGTACATTTTTACTCTTCATGGTTACATGTACAGTCCCTAGCCTAGTGGTACATTTTAACTCTTCGGTGGTACAAGTATGCCCACTCGCCCAGTGGTACATTTTTACTCTTCATGGGTACATGTACGCCCACTCGCCCAGTAGTACATTTTTACTCTTCATGGGTACATGTACGCCCACTCGCCCAGTGGTACATTTTTACTCTTCATGGGCACATGTACAGTCCCTAGCCCAGTGGTACATTTTTACTCTTTGTGGGTACATGTACACCCACTCGCCTAGTGGTACATTTTAACTCTTCGGGGGTACAAGTATGCCCACTTGCCCAGTGGTACATTTTTACTCTTCATGAGTACATGTACGCCCACTCGCCCAAGTGGTACATTTTTACTCTTCATGGGTACATGTACAGTCCCTAGCCCAGTGGTACATTTTTACTCTTCGTGGGTACATGTACACCCACTCGCCTAGTGGTACATTTTAACTCTTCGGGCGTACAAGTATGCCCACTTGCCCAGTGGTACATTTTTACTCTTCATGGGTACATGTACGCCCACTCGCCCAGTAGTACATTTTTACTCATCGTTGGTACATGCAAGGCACTCGTCCAGTGGTACATTTTTATTTTTCGTTGGTACAAGTACATCCACTCACCTAGTGGTACATTTTTACTCTTCGTGGGTACATGACTATAGCCACTCCCCTGTGATACATTTTTACTCTTCGTGGGTACATATACGCCGACTCTCCCAATGGTACATTTTGACTCTTTGTGGGTACATGTACGGCTACTCGCCCAGTAATACATTTTTACTCCTCGTGGGAACATGTACGCCCTCTCGTTCAGTAGTACATTTCTACTCTTTGTGGATGCAGGGCGCCCACTCGCCAATTGGTACATTTTTACTCTTCGTGGGTTCATGTACACCCTCTCGCCCAATGGTACATGTTTACTCTTCATGGGTTCATGTACACCCTCTCGTCCACTGGTGTATTTTTACTCCTCTTGGGTACATATACGCCCACTCACACAGTGGTGCATTTTTACTCTTCGTTGGTACATGAACAATCATTCTCCCAATGGTACATTTTTACTCTTCATGGGCATATATATGGACACTCACGAAGTGGTGTATTTTTACTATTCGTTGGTACATGAGCACTCACTTGCCCAGTGGTTCAATTTTACTCCTCGTGGGTACATGTACATCCACTCGCCCAGTGGCACAATTTTACTCTTCAGGGGGTACTTTGGATCTGAGAGAATAGCCAGTATTATGCAGTGCATGATGTAATCTGTATTGAGACCTAATAATAGAATTACATTACAATATACATTTTATTTTTTCTCTTTTAAATTTTCAATTATAATTGTATGCAGGAATATATAAAAATGCCCAATGGGTACAGGAGAAAAAAATTTAGGAAATTCCTGGCCAAGAAACATGAAAAGACTGCAATATTTATTACATGTCAGATAACTGGTATCTGCTTCAGCCTTAAGATTTACGATTAGTCTGCCTCATGCGGAGCAGTTTGGGTAGTAATAGATGATATATTCCATCCAAAATGTTTTGGGGAAAGAATTTAATGTTTTTGCAAGAAATCTGTGAATCTATCGATATAAAGATTTTGTAAATTATAAGATGAATTGTAAAGATAAGTGAGCGTGTAGCTCATTAACATATATGAAGAAGTTAAGTTCTAAAAAAAGTATCGTATAATATCTTTACTGTTATCCAGGTAGATATAAGCTACTGTACTCTACGCTGTGTGATCTTAGGATGCCAATTAAGCCACAGGGCAAGGTCCAGCGCCAGGTGATGAGACCTGCAATACTGTACTCGTCCGAAACAAGGGAAATTGAGAGGAGAGGTGAGAACAAGATTGATGTAACTGAGACGAGAATGTTGAGGTGGAAATCTGGACTTACGAGAAAGGATAAAGTAAAAAAAAAAAAAAAAAAAAAAAAGCAGGTTAGAGGCACTCTCAAGACAGCACCGGATTCAACCAAAGTAAGAAAAAGTAGACTGAGCTAGTATGGACATTTAAAGAGACGAGAGGAAGACCATCCGATAAGGAATATGATGGATATGGGACTACCTGGTAGGAGGAGGTTAGGTAGACGAAAATTGTGATGGATTGACTGTGTGAAAAAGAGATATGAGGGTGTTGAGATTGAGCGAGGAAGATCCACTGGACCGAAGGAAATGGAGAAATATGTTGAAGAACCATTACGCTACCCCAAATAGGGATAAGCTTGTAGAGAAAGAAGAAGAAGAAGAAGAAGAAGAGGAAGAAGAAGAAGAAGAAGAAGAACTCTACGCCCAGACTGCTGAGAACGCAAATATGATTAAATAAGTAGTAGGCTCACGAAACGTTAGAACACACGAGCATAAAGCAATTAAACTAATTCATTGTTGCAGCCTCATAACAGAATATTTTTTATATGAGGGTTACAACAACAACAACAACAAATACAGCCGTTTATAGTCCACTGCAGGACAAAAGCCTCTGACTTGTCCTTAGCATGTCTAGGGTTTGTCCATTTTAATCACCACACAGATCGGTGCGGATTGGTGATGGTGGGAGACTATTCTGATCGCTCACAGCAAACTAACCTTGTATTAGTGGCCCTGACTAGTACAGCTTTGCTGATCGTGGCGATGCACAAACCCTTTCACCACGTTAAGATATCCCCATTCAGAAAGCGATACAGATATACGAAAATGTATTTCGAAAAATCTTAGTTAGATCGCTGACAGAAAACCAATCTAGTATGGGTGGCTCTGAGTAGTACAGCTTTGGTGATCATGGCGATACACAAACCCTTTCGCCTCGTTAAGGTATCCCCTCTCAGGGATAAGGATATACAGAAATGTATTTAGAATAATCATCTTTCACCACGGTGAGGTGGGATACAGATATACAAAAATGTATTTCGAATAATAATCTTGCACCACATTGTGCTGCCCGATGCTACCCGCTCAAACTTCTTAGTTAATTTGGTCGCTGCAACTTCACCATCCTTGTTAGCTAAGGATGGGGGCGTCTGGGAGAGCCTATAGGTCTATCTGCTGAGTCATCAGCAGCCATTGCTTGGCCCTCCTTGATCCCTAGCTTGGGTGGAGAGGGGGCTTGGGTCCTGATCACAAGTATATATGGTCAGTCTAGGACTCTAGTGCATCGCCTACTTGATAGGGCAATGTCATTGTCCTTTGCCTCTGCCGTTCATGAGCGGCCTTTGAACCTTTAAATGTATTTAGTGAAATCATCCTTCACCACGTTAAAGTATCCCCACTCAGAAAGGGATACAGATATACAGAAATGTCTTTAGGAATTCATAGTTCTGGTACACAACTTGTACCTGAAGTAACAGAAATGTAATAAGGAATTTACCTGAAGTAACATTAATAGTAAATTTGAGAGAGATAGCAGCCTCACCTTTGCCACGCACTCTCCTATCTTTTGCCAGGCGACTAAGGAGGCACTGATAGATGGCACTCATGTCAGAGGAGCTTTCACGTCGGAGAAGCATGTGCCTCAAACAGTCTCTCCATCGGGCCACGAGGATGACTGACATGGAATGCAGAGAAGGGCGCCGAGTGAGACTCTAAACTTGCAGTTAATACTTTTAAATGTACTTTGAAGATGATGATAAAACGATATTGGGGAAAAACTTGGTTATTTTTTACTTTTAAATGTACTTTGAAGATGATGATAAAACGATATTTGGGAAAACTTGGTTATTTTTACTTTTAAATGTACTTTGAAGATGATAAAACGATATTGGGGAAAACTTGCTTATTTTTTACTTTTAAATGTACTTTAAAGATGATGATAAAACGATATTGGGAAAAAACTTGCTTATTTTTTACGTATTTGTATAGATTCCAAATTTGATTTTTATTATACTTTGTGACATTTTTTTAGAAGACTTAGAATCTTAACTAACAGTTAAAACTTTTTAAAAGACACTTTGAAGATGATGAGAAAGCTGCATAGGAAAAACTTGCTGATTTTTTACTTATTTGTAGTGATTCTAAATGTTGTTTTTATTATATTTTGTGTCATTTTTTTAGACGACTTACAATCTTAATTTGCAGTTAATTGTTTTAACTGTACTTTTAGGATGATGATAAAACGAAATTTGGGAATAATATGTGTTTTTTACGTATGCATAGTGATTCCAATTTTGGATTTTATTATATTTTGTGTCATTTGTTTAGACGATTGAGTATCTTATCAAGCAGGTAAAACTTTTAAAAGATACTTTGAAGATGATGAGAAAAAGATGTTAAAAAAAAAATATTATTCATTTTTTTACGTATTTGTATTGATTCCAAATTTTGATTTTTTTATATTTTGTGTCATACATTTTAGACACTGAGAACCTTAACTAACAGTTAAAACTTTCAAGAGATACGTTGAAGATGATAACAAAATACTTGAAAGAACTGCTACACATTGCACAGCCAACAAATTGTGTCGACACGAGAATAGTTACAGATGGCTTCAAACTGTTGGAACCTAGATATATTGTCTACTTCAGGATCCAGAGACTTTAAATGTGTGGCTCCGAGACTATATAATTCGCTCTCACGAAACATTCGAATTTACGGGCTGCCTAAGGCAAGAGCCCGTGTCTTACACAACGGTAAGGCAATCTGACTGACTGACTGACTGAACATTCGAATGATTGAAGACATTAAGGCTTTCAAGAGGAAACTGAAGGCTTTCTTATTTCATGAGTCTTTTGACAGTGACGATTTAACAGTAAATGAACAATATATGATATGAAATGTTAAATACTCTGAACGAACAAGGTAAAATGATAGTGGAGGTCCTGTAGAGAGTGGGGTTCCCCTGCTGTATGGGACCGGAAAAGCAGCCATCAAAGTAAGTAAAAAAATTAAACTATATTTTTTATGTATTTGTAGTGATTCGAAATTAGGATTATATATTTTGTGCCATTTTTTTATTACTGAGAATCTTAACTTGCAGTTAAAACTCTTAAACAAGTACTTTGAAGATGATGAGAAAACGATTAAGGAAAAACTTATTTGTTACGTATTTGTAGCGATTCCAATTTTGGTATTTATTATTTTTTATGGATTACTGAGAATCTTAACTAGCTGTTAATACTTTTAACAGATACTTTACTTTGAAGATGATGATAAAACGGTATTCGGCATTTTATTATATTTTCTCTTATTTTAGACGCTGGGAACTTTAACTAACAGTTAAAACTTTTAAAAGATACATTAATGAGAAAACGATTTAGGAAAAAACTTATTTATTTTTTGAATATTTTTAATGATTTCAAATGCGGATTTTATTATATTTTGTGTAATTTTTTATAGATTACTGAGAATCTTAACTAGCAGTTAATTCGTTAACAGTTACTTTACTTTGAAGGTGATGATAAAACGTTATTGGGGAAAAAATTTGTTTTTTACGTATTTATAATGGCTCCAAATTTGGTTTTATTATATTTGGTAAATTTTCAGACGACTGAAAATCTTAACTAGCAGTTAAAACGTATAACAGATATTTTAAAGATAAAACGATATTGGAGAAAAGATTACTTATTTCTTACGTATTTCTAGTGACTTCAAATTTGTTTTTTGTTATATTTTGTGAGTTTTATATATATATATATATATATATATATATATATATATATATATATATATATATATATATATATATATATACATATATATATATATATATATATATATATATATATATATATATATATATATATACACACACATATATATATATATATATATATATATATATATATATATATATACACACATATATATATATATATATATATATATATATATATATATATATATATATATATATATATATATATAATGTTTATTTACGGTCATGCTCAGCTCTCCCTGACCCTCGGGTAGGGTGAAGAGAGAGTAGTCATACCCAGGTGATAGGAGGGGGCTTATGCATGTATATCTAAATATTTACCGGTCATCTTTGACGGTTGCGTACACTAGTATTTTATATATTTCATGTATGCATATATATGTACGTATGTATATAAGTATATATATATGTATATAAATTTATATGTGTATATATATACACACACACACACACACATACATATATATATATATATATATATATATATATATATATATATATATATATATATATAAATATAAATATATAGATCGTTTCAATTTACCGGTCGCTTCTTATACAAAGAAACACCAGTAAAACAAATATCACATTTGATTCCTATGTGTGTATATATATATATATATAAATATATATATATATATATATATATATATATATATATATATATATATATATATATATATATATATATATATTTAACGAATCAAATGTGATATTCGTTTTACGGGTGTTCATTCGTATAAGAAGCGATTGGAAAATACAAACGATATTGCATTTCATAAAATAAAAATAGTACCAACTGTGAGAGAGAGAGAGAGAGAGAGAGAGAGAGAGAGAGAGAGAGAGAGAGAGAGAGAGAGAGAGAGAGAGAGAGAGAATATTTTACACCGAGTTTATGAGCGGCACAGAGTGGGGACATCCTTTAAGCCACAGATTATTAAGTGTGTGCAGGAAAGTTTGGAACTGCTTAGCCCAAACGCAAATTTATTTTGCCTTTATTTCGCCTCTGTGAATAAGGCTGCGGGAAATAAACATTAAGGAATAATGATAATAATAATAATAATAATAATAATAATAATAATAATAATAATAATAATAATAATAATAATAATAATAATAATAAACTTTATTCCGTCTCGGTGAATAAGGCTAGTGGAAATTAATATCAAAGAATTCCGTACAACAACAACAACAACAACAACAACAACAACAATAATGATAATAATGCAAGTGTTGATGATAATATTTTCATAATTTATTTTGCATAATCAAACTTTTTTGGCGTACTTTATATAAAAAGTCGTCCCCTTTTTTTACTTTCTTTTATTTTTTGTTTCTGTTTTTTTTTTTTTTTTTTTTTTTGCGCGCGCGACCGTGGATAAAAAAATACCCGATGCACTTTTCAAAATGTATCATGTTTTGAGGACTGTCAAAGTAATACGCTAAAATAGAGTGGATGGAAATAAAGTGAGAATTTTGAATTTAACATTCACTAAGACAATGGATATTCAAGTATTCAAAAACTACGAGAAATATTTTCCTTTCTCAAGTAAAATGTTTTTATAATGCATGACTGCCAGAAAAAACATAAAAGCACCTTCTGAAAATGTTGCTGGTAGTAAAGTCCTTTTATTTTCATTTGAATATAATGAAACGCTTCCCATTGTGGCATACCTCATAAAATTATTTTTCTTTTCTCTCTTCATCATTATGTTTTATGCACTAAAATTCTGGAAGGTTTCAATTCTGCTTACGACTGCAATTGTTCGCAAAGGATGAATGTTTTTTTTTTTTTTTCTAGTTTAAGAATTTCTCAAGTGTACAGAGCGTTCTCGACTTGTAAACTTAATTGGTTCCACGAAACTGTTTGTAAATCGATTTTTTTTTCTTTTTTTTTTTTTTTAATCATTATGTTCTATACACTAAAATTTGGAAGGTTTTAAATTTGCTTACGTCTGCAATTATTCGCAAAGGATGAGTTTTTTTTTTTTTTTTTTTTTTTTTTTTTTTTAAGTGTACAGAACGCTCTCGACTTACTAACTTAATTGGTTCCACGAAACTGTAAGTCGATTTTTTTTTAATCATCATATTTATGCACTGAAATTCTGGAAGACTAATTTTTCTTGCGTCTGCTATGTATTTGCGAAGGATGAATGTTTTTGGAGAATATCTTAAGCGCACAGAATGTTCTCAACTTGGAAACTTAATTGTAAGACGAATTTTGGCCTAGGGTAGGCCTAACCTGAATTTGGTGATAGTAGGTTGGCCAGGGCACCAGCCGCCCGTTGAGATACTACCGCCGGAGAGTTATGGAGTCCTTTGACTGGCCAGACAGTACTACATTGGATCCTTCTCTCTGGTTACGGTTCACGTTCCCTTTGCCCACACAGACGCCGAATAGTCTGGCCTATTCTTTACAGATTCTCCTCTGACTTCATACACCTGACAACACTGAGATTACCAAACAATTCTTCTTCACCCAAGGGGTTAACTACTGCAATGTAATTGTTCAGTGGCCACTTTCCTCTTGGTAAGGGTATAAAAGATTCTAGCTATGGTAAGCAGCTCTTTTAGGAGAAGGATACTCCAAAATCAAACGACTGTTCTCTATTCTTGGGTAGTGCCATAGCCTCTGTACCATGGTCTTCCACTGTCTTGGGTTAGAGTTCTCTTGCTTGAGGGTACACTCGGGCACAATGTCCTATCTAGTTTCTCTTCCTTTTGTTTTGTTAAAGTTTTTATAGTTTATATGGGAAATATTTATTTCAATGTTGTTACTTTTCTTAAAATTTTTCCTTGTTTCCTTTCCTCACTGGGCTATTTTCCCTGTTGGGGTCCCTGGACTTAGAGCATCCCGCTTTTCCAACTAGGGTTGTAGCTTAGCATTTAATAATAATAATAATAATAATAATAATAATAATAATAATAATAATAATAATAATAATATGATTTCCAGCTACAAAAGTCAACATATAGTCAGGCTTCATATGAAATAGATATCATGTTATTACAAGTGTTGTTTTGCTACTGTATTAAATGATATAATATTGTTTCATTATAGTATTTCCTTATCTTATCTTTTATTTTTCGGTTGGATATGCCTGTATCTCCTATTGTTCGTAAGTAGAATGTTTATAAGTTGAATGTTCGTGACTTGAGGACCTTCTGTAGATTATTTGGGGTAGTGCTCGTTGTTGTTGTTGTTGTTGTGTGTGTGTGTGGGGGGGGGGGGGTTAAAATTCTCCCATTTGTAACTATTGAAATCCACTCATACTTATTTTGTTAATTATTGCCACTGAACTGAAAAATCGTAATTTTAATCGGAAATTCGCTGTAAAAATATACTGTTCTCAGCCGTATTTCAATAAAATACAGGCAACCGTAATTTTTACCCTGCTTTGTTATATTTTACGTTTGGTGACCGTCATATCACTCCTTTACGTCAATGTATCTCTTTTTGAAACGGCAAAGGCCTGGAAACATTTATTCCAGGATTTTTACCTTTTTTACGGCAAATGTTCGACATTAAAGCGTATATAAATTAAACATCAGTTTCCTAAAATTCGTAGAAGAAGATACAGTTGATGAAGAATACCGGGTAATTAGGAAACTATGTAGATATCACTTGAAGTTTTAAAGGCCGCTCGGGAATGGAAGAGGCAAGGGGCAGTAATATCGCCCTATCAAGCAGAACAATGCCGTAGAGACTGACCATATATACATATGATCAGCGCCCAAGCTAGGACCAGGGAGGGCCAGGCAATAGCTGCAGATGACTCAGCAGATAGACCTATCGGCTCCCCCAAAACCCCCATTCTTAGATCACAAGGATGGTGAGGTTGTAGCGATCAAAAGAACTAACGAGTTTGAGCAGGATTCGAACCGCAGTCTAGTGTTCACCAGTCAGGGACGTTACCAAATCGGCCAATCTCTCTCTCTCTCTCTCTCTCTCTCTCTCTCTCTCTCTCTCTCTCTCTCTCTCTCTCTCTCTCTCTCTCTCTCTCTCTTTTAATTGTCTGAATCGTGTTTAAAGAAAGCATCAGTTCCTAGTATTAGTGGAGGAAGCTGCAAGTGACGAAGAGTATTTAGGAATTTATGCAAATATCATTTACAAACTGGAGACTTCTCCTTGCTAAGGTGCGCTGTCAACTAAGTGCTCTTGTTCCATTTCCTTTGTATATTTTAAAGCAGAAGTACGACTACCAAAAGAACGTTAAAACTTATTGTGCTTTGGAGAGACTTAGGAAGGAAGTTCATTATATAGTTGGATTTATTCTTTTTAAAAATATTATGTGCTCGGTAACAACAGATTTTTGTAGAATGTCTACAGTTGCTAAGTAATTATGCCTATGTTTCCCAAGTGGTAGAACGTAAGGAAGTTTGTGATATAGTTAGATTTTTTCCCATGTAAAATATTATGTGCAGAATAAAACCAGATCATTTTGTAGAATATCCACTATCAATATGCAATTGCGACTACGTTTCACAAATGGTAAAGGTTAAATATGTCTGTTTTCAGTTTCACTTTCATCAGAATTGATGCTCAACAGAACGTCAGACGGGCAAGCCCAATCCCCCTACTTTGGTGTTCACAGCTTTAACTCATGGTCCCGGGAGGGGATCGATCTGCTGCCATGCGAATGCTAGGCAAAAACGTGATATAGTTAGATTTTTTCCTTTGAAAAATATTATGTGCAAGATAATAAAAAAAATTTTGGTATTTGTTTACAAGACCATGCTTTCCATATACTGCCAAATTATGCAGAGCTATTGTTTTCCTCTATTACTTTTTCATGATATAAAACAGTTGTAGAGGGAAACGATAGGTTTGCATAATTTGGCTGTATAAAGAGAGCGTGGTCTTGTAAAAAAAAATACCGATTTATTTGTAGAATATCTACATCAATACTGAAATACGACGACGTTTTCTACGTGGTAAAACCAATCTATTTTTTGTAGAATATATACATTAATACTGAAATACGACGACGTTTTCGACGTGGTGAAACCAATCTAATTTTTTTTAGAATATATACATCAATACTGAAATTCGACTACGTTTTCTACGTGGTAAAACCAATCTATTTTTTTTTTTTTTGTAGAATATATACATTAATACTAAAATACGACGACGTTTTCTACGTGGTAAAACCAATCTAATTTTTTTGTAGAATATATACTTTAATATTGAAATACGACGACGTTATTTTAGTGGTAAAACCAATCTAACTTTTTGTAGAACATATACATCAATACTAAAATATGACGACGTTTTCTTAGTGGTAAAACCAATACTCTAATTTTTTTGGTAGAATATCTACAATTAATACTGAAATACGACGACGTTATCTTAGTGGTAAAACCAATCTAATTTTTTGTAGAACATATACATCAATACTAAAATATGACGACGTTTTCTTAGTGGTAAAACCGGTCCTCTGTTCAGTCGGTCAATTTCTCTACATTGGAGAAACTGCCACATTTTACCTCCGTTTAATCCCCGTCCATTTTTACCACTTGCCTCCATTGTGGCAGATTCCACCAGGCCTCTAAACTAGGGAAGTGAAAGATTAATGTACATTTTCTCCCACAAGATTAAGATGTTCTGTCTGCGGGAATTCTTTGTGGAAAAAATGGAACTTTTAGCTCTTAATTCCAAACTTTTCTCGTCCATTTTGTCTCGTTAAACATGAGATTTAACTGGAGTTTTTCTTCGTATTGTGCTTTAGACTGGTCTGATAAATGTTTCCGGAGAGGGTAAGAGAAAAAAAAGAAGGAAACATTAATTTCTTGTTTTTATTCTAATTTTTTTTCCGAGGAATGTTTATAACTCCGCTATGTTTATCCAATTCCTCTTTGGAATTATCTACCGTGAACATTTTAGTCATTTGTTATCATTAATGTAAGAACCATGAATCCAACTAACTTATGTTTTCCTTTACTAGGTAACTTTGATTATGCTCAAAATACCAATTTGCTTTTTTACATCTCAAGAATATATATGTCTTATTGTAATGCAAATTGAATAAAGCATTTTCAAAGACTGGTATTCATCTCTGAGAACAGAGAGAAGGGCTGGGAGCTTTCTTTAATATTATTAATTAATTTCTTTTTATATTATTTGTGTGAACCTATTAGCTTTCATTCACTTTCCTTTATTCAAATGTCAAGAATCATTTAACTGTATAGAGTATATTTTGTTTTGAACTATACATATTAATTGATGGGACTCTAATCCCTACAAATATTTTCTTTTCTTTGGATATGACCATATAGAGAAGTGTCAATAAAACTTGAAGCACCAATGTGATAAGTCTGCCAATAAAGTTAATCATTGTTCGGAAAACCGCACTTACAGGAAGATATTTTCAGAACAATGGAGTTGGATATCCTTGATAATTCAAAGGACTTCTCTAAGAATACCTTGATAATTCAAAGGACCTTTCTCAGAATACCTTGATAATTAAAAGGACTTCTCTGAGAATACCTGGATGATTCAAAGGAATTCTCGGAGAATACCTTGAGAATTCAAAGAACTTCAACTGAGAATGCCTTGATAATTCTAAGGACTTTAACTGAGAATACCTTGATAATTCAAAGGATCATTGAGAATTCCTTGATAATTGAAAGGACTTCTCTAAGAATACTTTTATAATTGAAAGGACCTCTGAGAGTACCTTAATAATTCAAAGGACTTCTCAGAGAATACCTTGATAATTCAAAGCACTTTTCTGAGAATATTTTGCTAATTCAAAGAGACTTCTCTGAGAATAGGTCTTTTTTTTTTAAATGCCTTGATAATTCAGAGGACTTTTTTGAGAATACCTTGACAATTCAAAGGACTTCTCTGAGAATACCTTGATACTTGAAAGGACCTTTCTGAGAATACCTTGATAATTCAAAGGACTTTTCTGAGAATACCTTGTTAATTTAGAGGAGTTTTCTGAGAATACCTTGATAATTTAGTGGACTTCTCTGAGAATACCTTGATAATTCAAAGGACTTCTCTGAGAATATCTTTATAATTAAATGTAATTCACTGAGAATTCCTTGATAATTCAAAGGACTTCTCTGAGAACAGGACTTTTCTGAAAATACCCTGATAATTCAAAGGCCATTTTTGAGAATACTTTGATAATTCAAATGACTTTTCTTAGAATACCTTGATAATTCAGAGATCTTCCCTCAGAATAGTAGACGAAGACACCCTGTGCAAAATGAGACATGGCATTTCTGGACAAGGAAACCGTGTTCACCAACATCCCAGCTCAAGAGATTGAGTTTATGTGGCTGGACAAAGACAAAAGAACCTGAAAATCTATTGGAGATGCTACTGTCTTGCATAAAGGAGACACCTTTGTTCTTCTTCTTCATAAGAGAAGTTTTCCAACAAGTAATTGGTGTGGTGAGAGCATCTTTCAGAGTTGTTTACCATATACGTTGGCTCTGTGGAAGACAGGACGTTCACCTGTCACTAGATTCAAAGAATTTAAGTCACTGTCTTCAATATTACCAGAGGAGTCGATGTAACAAATAAGCTACTAGATCTTTGAAGCCTATTCAGTCTCCAACGTCTTATATTGACTTCCTAATCAAGGAAAAATTCAAACAGTGTTTGTGACATCTAAAAGTATAATTGTGGGGGCCTCTTCAGAAAAAATTAATGCTTCACATCACTATAGCTGTAGAGCTATTGACGATGAAGTGGAACGTGTAAGGCCGATGTTGTTTAACTGGGGTTACTCAAGCAACTTGATAGAAGACACGATAAAGAAAAAAAATGGGGGAATTTTAATCACGATTCCAAAACACCAGAGGAAGCATCGAAAAGAGAAATAAAGCGAGAATATGGGAGGACAAAAGTAGACAAGACTGTCTACACACAGGAAGGAAATGCTTCTGGAGGATCATGACCCATGGAGTGACACTGAAAGCACTAGTTAGAGAAGCTGCTGTGATCTTCCCAGCTTATGCAGTCATTTTTCTTTCCTCTGATTCTTCCATCATTCATTATATTATACTTTATATTACTTGTAGTATTAAACAACATTCATGTTAAAATTCCCTTCTAAATCTTCCGGCCTTCTAATTATTATTATTATTATTATTATTATTATTATTATTATTATTATTATTATCTATATATTAATACGATAGCGTATGTGTTATTTATTTTGTACGTCACGCTTTAAAGAAAACGGAAATAATTTCATGGTATACTCGTACAAATTTACATTAGACTTTAGATTACTTAACCAAAGCACATCTTATATAGTTTTTCCAATTTTGTCTTTAGCACCTGACTTTTTTTTTTTAATATTAGACAGAAAATTGAGTTCTATCAATTTCCATAGCCTAGATTATGAAATTAATTTCGGAACATTTTATTCAAACATGTATAGGTTAGGAACAAGATACTTAGTACTGAAAATATAATTTCGTGTATTTTACACGGGTTCTGCTAGTTATTATTATTATTATTATTATTATTATTATTATTATTATTATTGTTACTATTATTATTATTATCACCACCAGCTAAGATACACCCCTAGTTGGAAAAGCAGGATGCTATAAGCCCAAGTGCTCAAACTGGGGAAAATAGCCCAGTGTAGAAAGGAATTAAGGAAAAAAAAATATTAGAAAAATAGTCATTATTTAAAATAAAACACTTTAAGAACAGTATCACCATTAAAATAGATCTTTCAGTGATACACTATAAAAAAGAGACTTATGTCAGTCTGTTCAACATAAAGACATTAGCTAATTTTAACTGTGAATTCTCTTCTCTGACAGACGCTTTCAGTCTCTTTCATCGCTAGTAAACAATAACCAATCTGACGTATGGATGGATGATGTATGCATGGGTGAATGGATGATGGATGATTTATGATGGATGGATGGATGGATAGATGACTGTATGAATGGATGATGTATGGATGGGTGAATGGATGATTTATGATAGATGGATGGACAGATGGATGGATGGATGATGGATGATTTATGATAGATGGATGGATGATGGATAGATGGATGATTTATGATGGATGGATTATGGATAGATGTGAATGGATGATGGATGATTTATGATAGATGGATGGATGGATAGATAGATGGATGATATATGATAGATGGATGGATGGATGATGGATGATTTATGATAGATGGATGGATGATGGATAGATAGATGATTTATGATGGATGGATTGTGGATAGACGTGAATGGATGATGGATGATTTATGATAAATGGATGGATGGATGGATGGATTATGTATGGATGGATGATGTATGGATGGGTGAATGGATGATGGATGATTTATGATAGATGGATGGATGGATGGATGATGGATAGATGGATGGATGGAAGGATGCTGGATGGATGGATGGATGGATGATGATGGATGGTGGATGATAATGGATGATGCATGATGGATGGATGATTTACAATGGATGGCTGATGGATAGATGGATGGATGATGTATGGGTGGGTGAATGGATGATGGATGATTTATGATAGGTGGATGGATGATGGATAGATGGATGGATGGGTGATGGATGGATGGATGATGTATGGATGGGTGAATGGATGATTTATGATAGGTGGATGGATGGATGGATGGGTAGATCGATGGATGGATGGATGATTTATGATGGATGTATGATTTATGATGGATGATGATGGATGATTTATGATGGATGGATGGATGATGATGGATGATTTATGATGGATGGATGGATGATGGTGGATGTCATATCGGATTTGTAGATAACGAAAAAAGCAGATAACGCTCTGAAGTCAACAATAGATTTACCACAACTAGGCATTAAGGTAACCGTTGGGTATTATCTAAACATCATAGACAGTAAGAAAACGGCAAATTATGTGGAGTAATGAATCTGAAAAGAATAAAATAAAACATATAAAATCAACTCTTCCATTGAGAGAATTATCTAAAGAACTGAAATTATTCTAATAAGATTGCGTAATGGTCATATAAGATTGATCCATGTTTTTTTTTTTTTTCAACATATACATTATCTGTTTTTAAGATTTTAACATTTTAATGAAATATAGATTTAATAGGTAAAATTTAAATGACCTTATTGCAGATCTTTATCTGTAACTTATTTGCTTATCACACATTCAGCATACATACATATATATATATATATATATATATATATATATATATATATATATATATATATATATATATATATATATATATGTGTGTGTGTGTGTGTGTGTGTATATATATACATATATATATATATATATATATATATATATATATATATATATATATATATATATATATATATATATATATAATCATCATCATCATAAACATCCGCCACCAGTCCACTGTAGAAGAAAGGCCTCAGACATGTTCTTCCACTTGAGCCTGTTTATGGTCTATCTATGCCAGTCTACACCCGCAAACTTTCTTAGTTCGTAAATTCATCGTCTTCTTTTCCTTCTCCTGTTTCTTTTGCGATCTAGGGACTCCTTCTGTTATTCTTAATGCCCATCTATATATGTACAGTATATATATATATATATATATATATATATATATATATATATATATATATATATATATATATAAATATATATATTATATATATATATATATATATATATATATATATATATATATATATATATATATATACATATTTATATATATCATTAGATATATGCATGTGTCAATATATATATATATATATATATATATATATATATATATATATATATATATATATATATATATATATATATTACTTCTGCCGTATTTATTAGGGACAGCTCTGAGAGTGTTAATTTTGTCTTTTTTCCATTACCAGCATAATCCCATCCATCAACATATTAATCGTAAATGAAAACATATCCCAACCAGTCCATAATTTGAAATTGCATAGAAGTTCGTCTGGACTAGCTGAGAAAAGTTTTTGAGTCTGTACGCGAAAATCAATGTAAATTTAGCAGAACGAAAACTGCCTCGTGATATATTCGTTATACAGCTGATGCCTTCCATTCTATCTTGAGTTTTCATTGGATTGTGTTTCTTTTATTATTTTCCCCCATTGCTGTTCTGTTAACTTAATCATGCCGATTATTACCAACGTATTTTCTTGCAGCCGAAAATAGTTTATTTTTCTTTGATTATTTACGGAAATGGCTCGTATTTTATAAATAAAACAATATGAAATTATTTGAGAGAGAGAGAGAGAGAGAGAGAGAGAGAGAGAGAGAGAGAGAGAGAGAGAGAGAGAGAGAGAGAGAGAGAGAGAGAGAGAGAGAGAGGGAGAGTTTGTTTTACGTATAAAACTATAATGAGAAAATGTGCCACCACAATATATTTTGTGTAAAAGGGAATTATCGATAAAGAAATTGGTGTAATTTTGAAGATATTGAAATAACATATTACATAAGAACCACATGAGAGAGAGAGAGAGAGAGAGAGAGAGAGAGAGAGAGAGAGAGAGAGAGAGAGAGAGAGAGAGAGAGAGAGAGAGTAATGTTACCTTATTAAGCACTTAAATTTAAACATAAAGGAAAAGATCTCAGTTTTAAATATTTATTTGGTAACTTCTTTCGAAGCACATCAGATATTTAAAGATGCTGGCCAGATTCTTCTTGACTTCGAGGTGTGGGAAAGGATAATTTTTATAAAGAAAAACAAATTAAACTGATTTTGATAATTGAATTTAGGAAGAAGTGCTTTATAGGTTGGTGTTATTATTATTATTATTATTATTATTATTATTATTAGCCAAGCTACAACCCTAGTTGGAAAAGCAAGATGCTATAAGCCCAAGGGCTCCAATAAGGAAAAATAGCGCAGTGAGGAAAGGAAATGAGGAAATAAATAAATGATGAGAATAAATTAACAATAAATCATTCTAAAAACAGTAACAACGTCAAAAACACATATGTCATATATAAACTATAAAAAGACTAATGTCAGCCTGTTATCATTAAAACATTTGCTGCAACTTTGAACTTTTGAAGTTCTACTGATTCAACTACCCGATTAGGAAGATCATTCCACAACTTGGTAACAGAAGGAATAAAACTTATAGAATACTGTGTGGTAACAGAAAGAATAAAACTTCTAGGATACTGTGTAGTATTAAGCCTCATGATGGCGAAGGTCTGGCTATTAGAATTAACTGCATGCCTAGTATTACGAACAGGATAGAGTTGTCCAGGGATATTTGAATGTAAAGGATGGTCAGAGTTATGAAAAATCTGAAAACTTAATTAACTTAACGATGAAAATGTACATATATCCAATTCTGATATCTTACTGATCTCAGATAAGTTTATGTTCAACAGGCTGACATACGTCTCTGTTCATAGTTTATATATGAGAGATCTATATTAGCTTTGTTAAAAACCTTGAAATATTTCATACTCATTATTAGTTACTTCTCATATAGTTTATTTACTTCATTAATTCCTTTCGTCACTGGTCTATTTTTCTCTGTTGGAGCCTTTGGGCGTATAGCCCCTTCTTTTCAAATTAGGGTTGTATCTTAGCTAGTAATAATAATAATAATAATAATAATAATAATAATAATAATAATAATAATGTCATTTCTATTTAGATATGAAACGTGTATCTATACTTTCAGTAACTGATATTTATAGTAAAAAGCAAACAGAATCATCAAATGAAACAATCAACCCTTTTCAATTAACTTGGGACACTGATGGAATAAAGATTAGACTCTGTAGACCTTGAAGAAAAATAGCGTGAAACCTTTCTGGAAGAACCGGAGCTGTCTTAACGGAGTTGTCTGTGGCATGTGGAAGAAAAAGCCAAGATTAAGATTGAAGGTTTACACTGTCTTGATTTACGCTGTTTTAGAAGGAAGTGGAAATTCTGCTCCACAAAGCCAAAAGAGGCTGTGTTGGATAGATGGTATTACCGTAAAAAAAGAAAGAAAAAAAATAAAAGACTAAAATGTTAGGAGATATGATGAAAGTTTGGTGTGGCTGGTGTACTAAGATTTGTTGGAAAGGGAAGACTTTTTCGGCGTGAGTTTTACTGATGCGCCCTCTCGAGATCTTTCTCACGGTTATCCCAATATTAAGTGGTCGGTTACCTGATGTGCCCCCTGAAGATCTTCTTTCCCATCGTTACCCCTACATTAAGGGGTTGGCTGCCTGATGTGTCCTCTCGAAATGTTTCTCACCAATATCCCTACATTAAGGGGTCGGTTGCCTTATGCGTCCTCTCGAGATCTTCTTTCCCAACATTATCCCTACATTAAGGGGTCGGTTGCCTTATGCGTCTTCTCGAGATGTTCTTTCCCATCATTACCCCTACATTAAGGGGTCGGTTGCTTTATGCGTCCTCTCGAGATTTTCTTTCCCATCATTATCCCTATATTAAGTGGTCGGTTACCTGATGCGCCCTCTCAAGATCTTCTTTCCCATCGTTACCCCTACATTAAGGGGTTGGCTGCCTGATGTGTCCTCTCGAAATCTTTCCCACCAATATCCCTACATTAAGGGGTCGGTTCAGTTGCCTGATGCGTCCTCTCGAGATCTTCTTTCCCATCGTTACCCCTACATTAAGGGGTTGGCTGCCTGATGTCTCCTCTCGAAATCTTTCCCACCAATATCCCTACATTAAGGGGTCGGTTGCCTGATGCGTCCTCTCGAGATCGTCTTTCCCATCATTATCCCTACATTAAGGGGTTGGTTGCTTTATGCGTCCTCTCGAGATCTTCTTTCCCACCAATATCCCTACATTAAAGGGTCGGTTGCTTTATGCGTCCTCTCGAGATCTTCTTTCCCATCATTATCCCTACATTAAGGGGTCGGTGGCTTTATGTGTCCTCTCGAGATCTTCTTTCCCATCATTATCCCTACATTAAAGGGTCGGTGGCTTTATGCGTCTTCTCGAGATCTTCTTTCCCATCATTATCCCTACATTAAGGGGTCGGTGGCTTTATGTGTCCTCTCGAGATCTTCTTTCCCATCATTATCCCTACATTAAGGGGTCGGTGGCTTTATGCGTCCTCTCGAGATCTTCTTTCCCATCATTATCCCTACATTAAAGGGTCGGTGGCTTTATGCGTCTTCTCGAGATCTTCTTTCCCATCATTATCCCTACATTAAGGGGTCGGTGGCTTTATGTGTCCTCTCGAGATCTTCTTTCCCATCATTATCCCTACATTAAGGGGTCGGTGGCTTTATGCGTCCTCTCGAGATCTTCTTTCCCATCATTATCCCTACATTAAGGGGTCGGTTGCATGGTACTCCCTCACGAGATCATCTATTTCACCGTTATCCCTATATTTAGCACTCGGTTACCTGATACTCTCGAGACCTTCTTTCCCACCGTTATCCCTATATTAAGTGTTTGGTTACCTGATGGCACCTCTCAAGATCTTTCTTATTTTTATCCTTCATTAAGGGGTCGGGTGCCTGATGTGCCCTCTTGAGTTATTCTTTCTTATTGTTATCCCTACATTAAGGGGTGGGTTGCCTTATGTACCCTTTCAAGATCTTTCCCACCATTATTCCTACAATAAGTGATCAGTTGCCTGATGCAGACTCTCGAGATCTTCTTTCTTACTGTTATCCTTATATTAAAGGGTATGTTGTCTGATGTGCCCTCTCGAGATCTTCTTTCTTACTGTTATCCTTATAAAGGCTCAGTTATCTGATGTGCCCTCTCGAGATCTTCTTTCTTACTGTTATCCTTATATTAAGGGGTCAGTTGTCTGATGTGCCCTCTCGAGATCTTTTTTCCCACCGGTATCCCTACATTAAGCGGTTGGTTGCCTGATGCGCCCTCTCAAGATCTTTTTTCCTACTGTTATCCTGCAATAAGGGGTCAGTTGCCTAATGCATCCTCTCGAGATCTTCTTTCCCATAGTTATCCCTACATTAAAGGGTTGATTGCCTGATATGCCCTCTCAAGATCTTTCCCACCATTATCTCTACATTAAGTTGTCAGTTGCCTGATGCACCCTCTCAAAATCTTCTTTCTCACCATTATCCCTATGTTAAGTGGTCGGTTACCTGATGCCCCCTCTCAAGATCTTCTTTCCTATTGTTATCCTGCACTAAAGGGTCTGTTGCCTGAGGCACCCACTTAGGTTATTTCCCACCATTATCCCTACATTAAAGGTTCGGTTGCCTGATGTGCCCTCTCGAGATCTTCTTTCTCGCTGTTATCCCTATAATAAGTGGTCATTTACTTGGTGCGCCCTCTCAAGATTCTCTTTCCTATTGTTATCCTTACATTAAAGGGTTGTTTGCCTGATGTACCATCTCAAGCTCTATCCCATCATTATCCCTACATTAAGACATTAAATGGTCAGTTGCCTGATGCGCCCTCTCAAGGTCTTCTTTCCTATTGACATCCCTTCATTAAGGGATTGGTTGCCTGATGCACCCTCTCAAGATCTTTCCCACCGTTATCCTTGCATTAAGGGGTTAGTTGCCTAATGCATCCTCTCAAGATCTTCTTTCCACCGGTATCCATACATTAAGGGGTCGGTTGTCTGATGCTCCCTCTCGAGATCCTCTTTCTCACTGTTATCTCTAGATTAAGTGGTTGGTTGCCTGATGCGCACTCTCAAGATCATTCCCACCATTATCCCAACATTAAGGGGTTGGTTGCCTGATGTGTCCTCTCGAGATCTCCTTTCCCCCCGATATCTTCACATTAAGGGGTCAGTTGCCTGATGTGTCCTCCCGAGATCTTCTTTCCCACTGTTATTCCTATATTAAGGGGTCAGTTCCTTGATGCATCCTCTCGAAATCATCTTTCTCACCGTTTTCCCTACATTAAGGGGTTGGTTGCCTGATGTGCCCTTTCGAGATCTTGTTTCACACCGTTATTCCTACATTAACTGATTGGTTACCTGATGCTCTCTCTCGAGATCTTCATACCCATTGATATCGCTACATTAAAGGGTCAGTTGCCTGATTCTCCCTCTCGAGATCTTTTTTCCCACCGGTATCTCTACATTAAGTGGCCGGTTGCCTGATGCGCTCTCTCAAGATCATCTTTCCCACCATTATCTCTGCATTAAGGTGTCAGTTGCCTGATGCATCCTCTCGAGATCTTATTTCCCACCGTTATTTCTACATTTAGTAGTCGGTTGTCTGATGGATCCTCTCAAGATCTTCTTTACCACTGTTATCATTACATTAAGTGGTCGGTTGCCTGATGCGCCTTCTCAAGCTCTTTCCCAGCGCTATCCTTGTATTGATGGTTTGGTTGCCTGATGCGTCCTCTCGAGATCCTCTTTCCCACTGTTAACCCTACATTAAGGTGTCAGCTGCCTGAAGCGCCCTCTCAAGAATATTTTTCCCACTTTTATCCTACATTAAGGGGTCGGTTGCTTCATGTGCCCTTTCAAGATCATCTTTCCCACCATGATCCCCACATTCAGGCGTCAGTTGCCTGATGCTCTCGTTCGAGATCTTTTCCACTGTTATCCTACATTAAGTGGTCGGTTTCCTGATACGCCTTCTCTTGAGATCTTCTGTCCCACTGTTATTCCTACATCAAGGGGTCCGTTGCCTGATGCGCCCTCTCGAGATCTTCTTTCCCTACATTATTCCTACATTAAGGGGTTGGTTTGCTTGATGCGCCTTCTCGAGATCTTCTTTCCTATTGACATCCCTACATTAAGGGGTCGGTTGTCTGATGCGCCTTCTCTCGAGATCTTTTTTCTGTTATCCCTACATTAAGCGGTCGGTTGCCTGGTGCGCCCTCTCGAGATCTTCTTTCCCTACATTATTCCTACATTAAGGGGTTGGTTTGCTTGATGCGCCTTCTCGAGATCTTCTTTCCTATTGACATCCCTACATTAAGGGATCGGTTGCCTGATGCGCCCTCTCGAGATCTTCTTTACCATTGATATCCCTACATTAAGGGGTCAGTTGCCTGATGCGCCTTCTCTTGAGATCTCTTTTACTGTTATCCCTACATTAAGCGGTCGGTTGCCTGGTGCGCCCTCTCGAGATCTTCTTTCCCTACATTATCCCTACATTAAGGGGTTGGTTTGCTTGATGTGCCTTCTCGAGATCTTCTTTCCTATTGACATCCCTACATTAAGGGATCGGTTGCCTGATGCGCCCTCTCGAGATCTTCTTTACCATTGATATCCCTACACTAAGTGTCGGTGGCCTGATGCGCCCTCTCAAGATCTTATTTCCCAGTGTTATCTGTACATTAAGGGGCCGGTTGCCTGAGGCTCTCTCAAAAACTTTCAAACCATGATATGTTAGTTTAATTCCCCATGTAGTTACCAGAATCCATGACTTCACTTCTTTGCTTAAATATAGATACCATTACACTCTCTTTCCAGTCTCTACGCTTTATTTCCTCTTTCCATATTGCTCAGAATAAAGCCAGCATCCATTCTTCCCCTCTCTCAAGGTAGTATCTTGACTCGAGATGTAGGATAACAGTCTTATAAGAAGAGCATTATAATAAGAGCGGGGTTTATCTATGGTCAAGATGAAGGTCGAGAAAAGAGATGATATATGGAAATTGAGTTCATTCATTATAAGGATAGTTAATTATACTTATAAAGAATTTTTTTGGGGGGAAGATTGAGTTCATCTCTGATTAAGTTTATCACGAAAGAAGTTATAATTAGATGATATGTCTTTCTTTATTCTAACATAACATGAAGAAACTAACCCCGCCTAACAGTTTTTCCTCTCTTAATTAAATAAAAATATTCCCTCTTGATAAATTTATCCCTTCTCCACGTACTTTCTGGTCTTACCATCATCAGTTCCTGAAATGTTCAAAATACAAACAACCACTTCTTCACGAATTTAGTTATTAATTTCCTTTCAATTTGCCATCCCAATGTGAGACAAAGTTGTATGTCACATGACTTATTCATAATGAAAATAAAAATTGATTGTGATGTGGCATCATGACTTCCATGACCATTGATGGCTACTATAAGCGAAAAAACACTGTACTAATCTTATATTAATATGACATTGATAATCATCACTGCTTCTTAATTGATCTGTATTTGAAAAAGAATTTCTGGATAATGTATAGCGATGCATCCTTGAATTTAGGATTATTTTCTCGAAATTGTTCGTGAATTTGTTGATTATTTTTATGCATATCAATTACATTTTGATCACGTGAGCAAGAGTAGATGAGTAGTTATGAATTATATGCATATTTACAAAGAGAGAGAGAGAGAGAGAGAGAGAGAGAGAGAGAGAGAGAGAGAGAGAGAGAGAGAGAGAGAGAGAGAGAATAAACAAGCTTGAAAAGTTCATAACTATTAGCAGCCTAATTTGGTGATTACGTGGAATTCTCAACTATGTGACAAATAGTAATATCAAGGCCACTTGGGAGAACGTCTGATTCCGGGAAAATATAATCAAACGACGTAAACAGGTAGCGGACCTTTAAACCTTTAAACGAGAGTGTAGTTCTCTTTTTCATAGGTTTTAACCGGTACCTCCCTGCAAAAAAATGCTATTTACAATTTTTTTTTTTTTTGATATTTTTTTTTTTTAAAAATTCAGGCATTTCCCAAGAGAATGAGACCAACCTGACCTCTCTATGACAAAAATTAAGGCTGTTAGAGCAATTTGAAAAATATATACTGCAAAATGTGCTTGAATAAAAAATAACCCTTGGGGGTTAAGGGTTGGAAATTTCCAAATAGCCTGGGGGTAAAAGGGTTAAGAAACCAGCTGTCGTTATTACCTCTGTAACGAACACTAGTATGCGTACTCATTGCAGTAATTCATAAGAGTATCATGAATCATTAATTTTAAAGAATAAGGACACCTTTCTACCGTACCAAGAGGACAAAACCGATGGCCGATGTAGTAACGTCCCTGTCTGGTGAACGCCAGACTGGGGTTCGAGTCCTGCTCAAATTTGTTAGCTTCTTCGTCGCTGCAACCTCACCATCCTTGTGAGCTAAGGGTCGGGTGCTTGAAGGAGCCTATAGGTCTATCTGCTGAGTCATCAGCAGCCATTGCCTGGCCCTCCTTAGTACTAGCGTGGGTGGAGAGGGGGCTTGGTTGCCTATCATGTATGTATGGTTAGTCTCTAGGGCATTGTCCTACTTGATACGGCAATGTCACTCTCCCTTGCCTCTGCCATTCATGCGTGGCCTTTAAACCTTTAAACACAGAAATGAATACTAACAACATTAAGAAATAGCTCCGGTACATCTCCCTCCACCTAGAACCCCTCCTTACTCCACCCCCCCCCTATCTCCCTCTCTTTCTGGTAGTGGTAGCAAATGGCTATTAAAGTGAGACAGTATACTGTAGTAGGATAATAGATACTATGAATGATGGTTATGCCACTGATATACCTGTGCTTATTAGTTACCTTCTTCGCAATCATCATTTGGACTAATTGCATCAACCACATATTTTATTACGAAGGTGAAGATGCCTATTATTATTATTATTATTATTATTATTATTATTATTATTATTATTATTATTATTGACAATCAAAAGCCACAGTAGTGTTAAAATATATTATTGTAAAATGGTAAAAAATATATAAGGAGAGACTTTCGGATACTGCTCCGTATCCCTCTTCAGTCCTACAATAATATATTTTAACACTACTGTGGCTTTTGATTGTCAATATTATAGCCTCGTTACGGAGGTTCTTTAGTTCATTATTATTATTATTATTATTATTATTATTATTATTATTATTATTATTATTATTATTATTATTAAAAGCCAAGCTGCCAAGCTACAACCCTCGTTGGGAAAGCAAGATGCTATAAGCCCAAGGGCTCCAACAGGAAAAAATAGCCGAGTGAGGAAAGGAAATAAGGAAATAAACTACAAGAGAAGTAATAAATAATCAAAATAAAATATTCTAAGAACAGTGACAATATTAAATTAGATCTTTTATATACTGTATAAACTATAAAAACTTCAAAACAAAGTAGTGGAAGAGAAATAAGATAGAACAGCGCGCCCAAGTGTACCCTCAAGCAAGAAAACTCTAATCCAAGAAAGTGGAAGGCCATGGTACAGAGGCTATTGCACTACCCAAAACTAGAGAACAATAGTTTGATTTTGGAGTGCTCTTCTCTCAGAAGAGCTACTTTCCATAGCTGTAGAGTCTCTTTTACCCTTACCAAGAGGAAAGAAGCCACTGAACAATGACATTGAATTATGTTTGGTATTCCCAGTGTTGTCAGGTGTGTGAGGACAGAGTATAATGTGAAAAGAATAGGGCAGACTATTCGGTTTATATCCAGGTCAAGTCAAAAAGAGCTGTAACCAGAGAGAAGGATCCAATTTAGTACTGTCTGGTCAGGTAATGGATCCAAAACTCTCTAGCGGTAGTATCTCAATGGGTGGCTGGTGCCCTGGCTAACCTACTACTTACTACCGCAGCATGGATGGAGAAATGCGTTTGTCACGCAATTTTTCGGTTTTATATATTTATTTATTTTTTAACAAAGAAAGCCATCAATTGCCTTGGAGTTGGTGTGAATAAGTAACTGGTTATAGTTACGCAATGTGTCACAAATAAATGTTAAGCCCCTTACAGTATCATAATCACTGCCACAGAGAGAGAGAGAGAGAGAGAGAGAGAGAGAGGGAGAGAGAGATAAGCGGATCAATGCTTATATAAATCAGTCAAGTGGCGGGTAACAACCGAGTTTATCATTAGATATATATATATATATATATATATATATATATATATATATATATATATATATATATATATATATATACACAACAATAAAAATGATTAAATAGATGAAATAGAGAAAAAATACCAAATACCTTTAAATTGAAGCAACTTTCAGAGAAAAAGAGAAAGGGAGTTGGGGCGGCACAAGTGAGGGAAGTAAAGAGAAGGGTTGTCGAGGTGAAGGGAGAGGGAAGACTGACCTTTTTTTATACTGTTGTGTTCATATTTAGATATATATACACACATACGCACACACACACATACACTGATTCAACCCTGTAAGTGGAGAAAAAAAAGATTGAGGGGGGGAATTAGATGGCGAGATAAGGTGAAGGATGATATGGAGAGAAGAGGATTGATAGAAGAAGATTCCTTTGACAGAAGGCATTGGAGAGGGAGTGAAGAGGGCTTGGGAGGAACCTGTTGGGGAGAGAAGATCAAAAGGGAGCCAAAGAATTAGATGACGAGATATGGTGAAGGATGATAGGGAGAGAAGAGGTTTGATAGAAGAAGATGCCTTTGATAGAAGGCATTGGAGAGGGAGTGAGGAGAACCTTGGAGGAACCTGTTGGGGAGAGAAGATCAAAAGGGAGCCAAAGAATTAGATGACGAGATATGGTGAAGGATGATATGGAGAGAAGAGGTTTGATAGAAGAAGATTCCTATGACAGAAGGCATTGGAGAGGGCGCATCAGGCAACCGACCCCTTAATGTAGGGACAGCGGCGAGGAAAAAGAATTCATATCCATTTCAGGATGATAGAGTTTTGGCTTATTGGTACCGGGAAAAGGTGTCTTTATTCTTTATAGTTAGTTATTCATAGCAGTCTTATAAATTACTGCACTGGGTGTATGTAATACACTATAGCAAAATCTCCTACTGATAAGAGTGTTCGTTACACAGTTTTTGCCCAACAAACGTGCTTTCACTGTCTGTGAAACCCACAGTAGCCTCCTGATAAGTATTATTATTATTTCCTAATTGTATTTGGTGGAATAATCAGAGATGATACCGATGTCCTTAAACCTTCTTTATTTGTCTTAAACCGAAGTTACAGTAATCCTGTTAATCCAATATCTACATACAGACTCTTGAGATAAATATTTACATATCCAGAGGTAAATGTTAACTGCTCTTTGGTAAATGATCAACAACCCAATATAACAACATATTTATAGAACTGGTCTACTTTAAACAAGCACTTTGTTACAATACTAATAATAGCCTGTTATACTCTCTTGTTCTATTATGAATAAATATATATGTAAGGTATATCAATTATTTTCCATCCACTTATTCTACTGTATTAGTTTTAATCTTTTTTTTTTTAATATGTATAAAATAGAGTCTCTATTGATTTCTTTGTTATATTGAGGTAATCAATCTCGGTGGGCGAGTAAAATTCTCAATATTATCTAATATAAAATAAAAAAAAAATCCATAATTTTTATACAAGCGATATTAAAGTTCCTCTGCATGAAATATTTATTAGTACTTGCATGTACCTGAAGAAGGTGATGAATGCAAGAGTTGATGGTAGAAGTACAAGAGGAAGGCCAAGGTTTGGGTGGATGGATGGAGTGAGGGAAGCTCTGGGTGATAGGAGGATAGATGTGAGAGAGGCAAGAGAGCGTGCTAGAAATAGGAATGAATGGCGAGCGATTGTGACGCAGTTCCGGTAGGCCCTGCTTCTTCCTCCGGTGCCTTAGATGACCGCGGAGGTAGCAGCAGTAGGGGATTCAGCATTATGAAGCTTCATCTGTGGTGGATGGCGGGGGAGGTTGGGCTGTGGCACCCTAGCAGTACCAGCTGAACTCGGTTGAGTCCCTTGTTAGGCTGGGAGGAATGTAGAGAGTAGAGGTTCCCTTTTTTGTTTTTGTTTCATTTGTTGATGTCGGCTACCCCCCAAAATTGGGGGAAGTGCCATGGTATATGTATGTATGTACGTATTCAAATAAGCCACAAAAACGTCTTATTATCGAATTCGCTCTGCCTCGGGATCAGAGAGCCGAAGGGTAATAAACATTTTGATAATGGCGTCTGATCAGCCAAGGATTCGAACCCTAACCTAGTTGAAACTGAGGTTGCAGTTGATCCCTTCTTTACCACAAGACCGACCAGATGCTGTTATCTAAAAGTTAATTCCCCTTGGGTCTCTGATCCCGAGGTAGAGCAAATTTGACATTAAAAGTTATTTGTGGCTTATAGGAATGAATTGAAATCACGAGTAAATTTGATAGAATATCGTAGAAATGGTTAGAAATGAAACTATTAAAGAGATTACTCGAGTGCCATATGTGGATGAGATCATGATGAGCGGTGGGTGGAGATGGTTAGGGCATGCTCTTCGCACTCCCCAAGAGAGATTAGTTCACGAACGTTCAGCTGGGTTCCTCAAGGCACTAGAAGAGTTGGAAGACCCAGGCCTACATGGCTGAGGACTATGAATCGCGAGGTAGATGATGAATGGGGAAGTTTTGTATTGAAATTTGAAGATAGAAAACGACTTGCGAAATCTAACTGAAGCCCTTTGCGTCAATAGGCGTAGGAGGAGACAATGATGATGGTGATGTATATATTCATTGACGCACTCAAACTCATATGCTCGAAAGTGTATACACGATATAAAACATCATCCCGTGACAACTATAAAACTTGATGTTTTTATAGGCTTAGGGGAAAAAATAGGCCTAATCCAGAGGGAAGTAATAGGCTTGTCGTTTGAAATATTTGCGATTATAGAATATTTAATATCCTGTATAGCATTTGAGAGTATTACAGGAAACGTTACAAAGAAAAAGAGGAGGTTTTCAACATTTACGAAAGCGTAAAAAAAAATAGGTTGTATTTATGGCTAGAGAAAATTTTTGAGGGGGATGAAATATGCTCAGTAATTAAGAAAGCATCTCAAAGAAGGCGACAATGTGTTCAAGATTTACAAAAAAAATTTTTTTAAAGAAAGTGAAACTATGTTTAGTATTTAAATTAAAATGTTTAAAAGCTGAAAAAAGAATGTTCAATATTTACAAATTAGTCTCAAATAAAAGCTGATTGTGTTAAAAATTTACGAGAATGATCTACTCAGTATTCATGAAAATGTTTTATAGGATAGAAAATATGTCTAGAATTTACTAAGATATTTCGAAGTAAGAGATATCTTCTAAAGCAGGCTGGTGAGGCTAAAAGATTCAAATAAGGAAAGGCACCCAAAGGAGTTGTAGCTATTGCAAATAGCTAAAAAGAATAAATCAAATATATCTTTGGTTGAGGTAAAACAAGATTTTATCCCCAAGTCCAAGAGGCAAAGTAACTAATCCTGCTACCTCTGAAAAGATGTAAAATTACCTTAAGAAAAATAATTATCTGACAGCTCTCAGTGTATTACTCTTCCCCAAAATGCATTTGTTTTTTTAAGAGGTGGTTCGATCATGTGGTGAAAATGGCTAACGGTCGAAAAGCTTTTGAAGTTCTCAATAGGAATGAATGTGAACGGCGCAGTGTTACTCTTCCCCAAAATGTATTTGTTTTTTAAGAGGTGGTTCGATCTTGTGGTGAAAATGGCTAACGGTCGAAAAGCTTTTTAAGTTCTCAGTAGTAATAGATGTGAACGGCGCAGTGTGTGTTGGCTATTTGGTATCTTGTTGATAAGGATTTGTTTAAGTGTAATAAGCGGCTAATGTTGTTGAAGTGTATGGCAGAGGGTTAATTCATAATTAAGTATTTTTGGAACGTAAACCATAAGTAAAACAGTTTGAATTTATTAATGTCTTTTTTTTGACAGAAAAAAATAACCAAATTGAAATGTTTTTGGACAGTTAAGAAAAATGCAGTGAATACATATTGAAATATATTGATTCCGTTTTTTTTTCTTTTTGCCTTTAAACTCAGTCACTTTCTAGTGTACGCGACCTGTCAAAAATCACTACTAAATATTCAGATAGATATGCACACATGCGCACGTGCACACACAAACGCACACACAAATTCAACCCTTCCAACCCCCTCCCCCTTTCCAAACTACCACACGGCAGTATGTGGAATTTGTGGGATATTGTTGTTGCCGCCTAGCGTGACAGGAAAGAATTATGTATATACATTTTATTTCTATAACTAGAGACTTGCTCTTTATTATATTGTGGAGTACATATATATATATATATATATATATATATATATATATATATATATACATATATATATATATATATATATATATATATGCATATGATAATTTCAATACTACAAGTCATTGAATTTTTTTTTCAAATAATCCGTCGTTCCCAATAAATAACGAACTCGGTGTTTCGGGATCGTGGACGTAAGCGAAAATTAATTTTATGATGAGAATTTCTAACCGGAAAAGGATTCGAACCTTAGCCGATTCGAAATTGAGATGTCAGTCGGCTACTAGGATTACCGCACTTTAATAAACAGTATTAGTTGATTCCGACTCCGCCTGTCGAATTCAGGTTTTAAACTTAATGATTGGATTGGTTGAATTCAATTTAGTGGATGATATTGATAGATTCTCAGCTCAGTTAAAGGTTTGAAGGTCGCTTATAAATGGCAGAGGCAAGAGAGTGACAGTGCACAAGAACCTGATAATATGATCAGCGCCCAATCCCCCTCTCCCCCTGTTTTAGGACCAGAGAGGGCCAGGCTATGGCTGATGATGACCCAGTAGGTAGAACTATAGGTTACCCAAAAACCCATATCCTTAACTCACTAGGATAGTGAGCAGTCCATATCTTTAACTCACTAGGATAGTGGAACTGCAAAAAAAAAAAAAAAAAAAAAAAAAAAAAAAAAAAAAAAAAAAAAAAAAAAAAAAAAAAAAAACTTGATCTGGGCTCAAACCCCATTCTTGCAGATCGCCAAGCAGGGACGTTTCCAATAGGCTATCGCAGCCATAGGTCATTGGCTGTATTTCCTTTAAGGTCACCAATCGGGTATATGAGGATGACACTTATTACATTTATTCAAATGCCATCCGTAATGAAAACCATCTAAAGGAAAATTGAGAATCCTTAGAGAGTCATTGGGTCCTTTGACTTCCCAGACAGTACCACGTTGTATCTTTCTCTCTGGTTACAGCTCAGATTCCCTTTGCCTACACATACACTGAATAGTCTGGCCTATTCTTTTCTCCTCTGTCCTTATATACCTGACAACACTAAGATTATTAAACAGTTCTTCTTCGCTCAAGGGGTTAACTACTGTACTGTAATTGGCCAGTGGCTGCTTTCCTCTTGGTAAGGGTAGAAGAGACTTTAGCTATGGTAAGCTGCTCTTCTAGGAGAAGGACACTCCAAAATCAAACCATTGTTCTCTATTCTTGGGCAGTGCCACACACACAGACTGAGTAGAAATATTTATTTATCCCGATATTAAATCAGATGGAGATTAAAACTCATCCAACTTGCTATGAATATCATTGCATGATTTTCATATCTTTTTGATTTGAAAATATTTATGAATGTAGAAACACCAGCAATACTCACTCATTAGTTATTATACAGATCAGTGCACTGTTATCTTTATTGAACTTCTGTCTTTTTTATCAAAGGTTTCGTAATTTTCAATAGTCAGTTTAACATCATAAGTATTTGAGTGAGAACTATAGAATATCTTCAATATATTCCCTAATTCTGAGTAGGGTATACAGTGATTGAAGACTTGCGAGAAAATCTTTATTGCTTCTAGATAAAAATGTTTAACATGCTAATATGTTCTTGCAAATAATAGGCAACACCAAACTTAAAGTTTCACAAAATTGCATTGCAATCAAACCAACATCATAAATGCGACAACATAGGTAAGAGATAAAGAAAAAATTAGTACAGTTCAAAGGTATCATAGGAATAAGTAAATGATTCACGACTTTAGTTGATACCGGTTAACCATTGTGATGAAAATTGTTTAAGGAATTAAATTTTTGAAAAGATTCTAAACTGATACATGCAAAATATTTTGTTTATGAGAAAATATTGTCTTAGGCATGAGGCCAAAAGTTCAAAGTTAAAGCAAATGTTTTCATGTCGACCTGGCTGACATGAGTCTTTTTATAGTTTATATATGACATATATGTTTTTTACGTTGTTAATAGTTTATAAAGGACATATCTGTTTTGACATTGTTACTGTTTTTAGAATGATTTATTGTTAATTTATTCTCATTTATTTAATTCCTTATTTCCTTTTCTCACTAAGCTATTTTTCCCTATTGGAACCCTTGGGCTTATAGCATCTTGCTTTTCCAACTAGGGTTGTAGCTTGGCTAGTAATAATAATAATAATAATAATAATAATAGTAATAATAATAATAGATTGAAATATTATATGCAACTTGCTGAAAGAAACAGAAGAAAACAGTATTAAAACCTTGAACATCTTTTTGGCTTATAAAAGGGAGAATAGAAAATGGACGTGGAGAAGCCCAAGTGGTGAAATGTGAAACGAAATAGATTTTATTCTCAGTGAAAAATTAATCTAGTTAAAAATGTAACAGTGTTAAGTAAGTTAAAGTCAAGCCATCATAGAATGGTGATAAGCAAAATTTATGTACATCCAGGAAAAGAAAGCAAAAAATCGAAAAATCGATTTTCAGAAAAAGAACACATAAATATACAGAATATATGTGCATCTATCTATCTATCCATCTATCAATATATAAGTATGTATATATGAATATATATATATATATATATATATATATATATATATATATATATATATATATATATATATATATATATATATATATGTGTGTGTGTGTGTGTGTGTGTGTATGCATAATTTTAAGAAAACAAATGCCTAAATACATAGAATATATGTGTATCTATCCATCCATCTATATATATATATATATATATATATATATATATATATATATATATATATATATATATATATATATATATGTATATATATGTGTGTGTGTATGCATAATCTTAAGAAAACAAATGCTTAAATACATAGAATGTGTGTATCTATTCATCCATCCATCTGTCTATCTATCTATCTATCTATCTATTTTTATTTGTGTATATATGTATATATATATATTTATATTATATATAGATAGATATATCGGCATAAATTCTAAACTAGGTTAGCTCTGTCTAACAATTACTCGACAAAGTCACATTCGTGATCCAGTCTACATAGTTGGCCAGGTTTGTATAGAATCCCGGGACGTTTGGCTCGGCACATTTGTATCCAAAGCTGACAATCCCAAGTTGAATCCATCGACCATCTGCAGATCTGGTGATAAGGGGTCCTCCACTGTCACCCTGGGGAGATAAAAAGAGGAGAAGATGAATTTCCTTAACCCTAGTTAATTATATCTTCCTTTTTTTATAATCCAGTGTCTCAAAATTGGTTCATGTCAATAGACAGCTTAGAGGGAATGGAATCCATACACGCTTCTGAAGACGTAATATGATATTGTGATGGAACCAATGGAACCAGGATTCATCCTAGAAAAGATTACTATTCTATGGATGAAGAATCAGTCATAACAGCAGCAGCAAAAGACCACATTTACTGGCTACTAACAGAAGAGCAAAGGCATAAGAGCAGCTGCAAAAGACCACATATACTGGTTACTAACAGAAGAGCAAAGGCATAACAGCAGCAGCAAAAGACCACATTTACTGGCTACTAACAGAAGAGCAAAGGCATAACAGCAGCTGCAAAAGACCACATTTACTGGCTACTAACAGAAGAGCAAAGGCATAAGAGCAGCTGCAAAAGACCACATTTACTGGCTACTAACAGAAGAGCAAAGGCATAAGAGCAGCAGCAAAAGACCACATTTACTGGCTACTAACAGAAGAGTAAAGGCATAAGAACTGTCATGCCTTTGGTCATTCTATATCATCCAATGATTGAAACCTGATAGTAGACTCATATTATCAAGGATGCCTGTCGTTTGATCCTGGCATCAAGGACGGCCATCAGTTCTATGCATGACAAGACTGTCATTATTGTACCGCACATGTTTCATACGCGCTCATACAATGTAATGCTATTGATTTTTATCTCTCGCTCTCTTCTTCACTGATAATAGATCAACTTGTTTAAGCTTGCTATCTTGTTTTAATTTGTTTGTATTTATGTGACATTCTTGCCCGGAAGCACTTGTATATAAGCTCGTTATCTATTGAATAAAGGTTACTTACATTCACCTCGACTCTGTTAGAACCTAACAGTCACGCTGCCAAAGTCTACTTTCTGGGCATGGATGGGTGTCCTGCTGCACCCAAAGGCCAAGTGCTCCATGTGCAATGTGTATATGCCCTCACAAACCACTGACTTGAGGATTCTCACTCGGCCTATAGGTATATTTGGTGTTAGAGATACTTCATTTGAAGAGCTTTATTTACATGGCATACTCCTCCAGATTAACCAGTTGGTTGAAGTTGTTTAATTTCCCCATTAACGTTAATTGTCTATGACTAAGTGTCCTGATGAGTACGTCATAGGGTGAGTCGACCCCGAATAGAACTCCAGAGGTGGGCCATAATATATGTATATGTATATGTAAATATATAAATATATATATATATATATATATATATATATATATATATATATATATATATATATATATATATATATATATATATATATATATATATATATGCCTAAATACCTAATGCTAAAGTAATGACCACTTACCTTCAGAGCCGGCCGGCTTTTTGCCCTTACCCTACCCCTATCAAAGAGTAAAACTAAAGATAAGGTTAATTCGGGCAAACTTGGGAAAGGAAACATTCTCGAATGCGCAAAGGGTTAGTTGTTAATTATTATTTATCTTTATAATATGCCAATCAGAAACGAGAACAACAACATCTCAGAGTACACAACTCACTTTTAATTTGATAATATTAAACCTAATTTTTTTCAGGTCTGGGCTTGATAATGCCATTTCTCCTCTTTCATAAATAAATGACGATGTATATTTATAATAACCATTTATTATACAAAACGTATCGGACTTACTTGGCATGCATCTTTGTCCTCACCAAGCGTACATATCATGTTGTCGGTTACAATATAGGTTTCGGGAGCATTTTCATTGAGAGTCTTGCATTCTTCTTGAGATTTCAGTGTCAGAGACACTTCTCGAAGTACGTTGGAAGAGTCTCCTTCTGTAAAATGCCACGAGAAGTTCGGTGCTGGTTAACTATAAATAAAAAAATCTATAAAACAAAATTGTTTTAAAGAATTCAAACATATACGTAGTCATATACTGTATACCCACACACACACATATACACACACACACACACATATATATATATATACATATATATATATATATATATATATATATATATATATATATATATATATATACAGTATATATATATTATGTCCGTGTATATATGCCTATATATTCATTCACACAAATAAATAACACACACACATACACATTTATATATATATATATATATATATATGTGTGTGTATATATATATATATAAATGTATATACATGTATATGTATGTATATATATATATATATATACATATATATATATATATATATATATATATATATATATATATATATATATATATATATATACTGTATATATAATGTATGTATTACAAATGCACTATTGAACTCAATTAGCTAGGAGTCATTGATGTAAGATTTATCCTAATCTTGACAGTTATTGTATTATATTGAATTTTGTATTCAGATGCTTCTATGTAAAGGGAGACATAATATAAACAATTACCTAAAATCCAAAGTACTATAATTCATATGTAATGGGGAAAAACTGATAAAACTCACGAAGTAAAATAATAAATGAAAAATAATAGAAACGAATTTCGCTCACACACAGGAATTGGTTAGATTAAGTAAGGTTAGGTTAGGTTAGGTTAAGGATTAACAGTAAATATCGTGATACTTATTTACTCTCTGTATCGGTGTGTATATCATTAAGAAAAAATACCTTATTGATAGTTACGAATGTTATCCCGGGTAAACACTTTACATTGATTAATTGTCGAGTTTTTTCGGCTATTTTCAACAACTGATCATATGATAGTTTCTTTCCATTTAAAATGAGGTACATAGATTTGTACATTCATATAATGTAAAGTATTTTTCCATTGTGAGAGTAATATCTCAATTCTATTTCTAGTTATTTTTTTCGGTATTCATAAACACTTGATTTTTCATCTAATGTGAACGTTAAATTTCTTCTATGTATAATAAAGAACGTTAAATCTCTCTCTCTCTCTCTCTCTCTCTCTCTCTCTCTCTCTCTCTCTCTCTCTCGTTGATCTAAAAGTTTAAAATCTTTTTGAACGTAAAGAAGGGATTGAACTTTCTTTTGGATTCTTTGCATTAACGAGAAATTGTCCCATCTTCTTATTAGGTTAAGATGAAAGCATAATGGACACCCAAGAAGTGCTTTGAGGAAAGAGATTTATCGATCAGGAAGACCTGAATCCTTTTTTCCAGATCGCTGATTGGTTGGACGAGATAATTCTAACCAATCAGCGATCAGGAAACTTTTCCGAGCTAAAAGGGCACCGCCGCGAGTCGGTGCAAATATGCATCGCTAAAAGAAATGGACTATAGTAATCAGTATTTCACGACAAGACTGTCACGGTAAGAGACCTCGCTTCCTCTAGTAGTTACATGTTTATTGAATCCATATTAAATATTGCCCTATTCTTCACGGTAAGGGTAGAAGAGAGACTTTAGCTATGGTAAGCAGCTATTCTAGGAGAAGGACACTCCAAAATCAAACCATTGTTCTCTAGTCTTGGTAAGTGCCATAGCCTCTGTACCCGGATCTTCCAAAGTCTTGGGTCAAAAGTTCTCATACTTGAGAGTACACACAGGCCCTCTATTTTATCTGTTTTCTTATTTCCTTTCCAGACTGAGTTATTTTCCCTGATGGAGCCCTTGGGCTTATAGCATCCTGCTTTTCTAGCGAGGGTTTTAGCTTTACAAGTAATGATAATAATAATAATAATAATAATAATAATAATAATAATAATAATAATAATAATAAGAGGCCAATCATTATTTAGATAACGAGGCCTATTATGAAGAAATGTTACATGTCGTATTTCACTTACTATTGTGAAATGCAACTATAACTTTTCTTCAATTCTGCCAATGAATCTGAAGTTTATATAATCGTGTCCTGGCAATCTATCTTTTAAAGTGTACAATTTATTACCTTTAACCCAATTTGAAGAGTTCTCTTACTTGAGGGTACTCTCGGGCACGCTATTCTATCTTGTTTCTCTTTCTCTTGTTTTTATGAAGTTTTTATAGTTTATATATGGTAGATCTAATTTAAAGTTGTTGATTATTTGGAGATATTTTATTTGATTGTTATTACTTCTCTTGTAGTTTATTTATTTCATTGTTTCCTTTCCTCACTCGGCGATTTTTTCCCTGTTGGGGCCCTTGAGCTTATAGCATCATGCTTTTCCAACTAGGGTTATAGCTTAGCTAGCAATAATTATAATAATAATAATAATCATAATAATAATAATAATAATAATAATAATAATAATAATAATAATAATAATAATAATAATAATAAGTATAATAACAATAATAATAATAATAATAATGATGATGATGATGATGATATCAGCGGGATAAGAATTGCCATTCAATAAATGCATCGCTAGTGAATCAGAGGTAATCTCCTACAACAAGTCTCAGCAATTTAACTTTTAAATGTAAATTCATTAAAAGGACGGCCACTGAATAGAGGGGAGTCTCTTATAGTGACCTACATGCCTATACTTCTATGGAAAAAAACTCTCTTCTCTTTACGAACATGGGAACTTCCAAGACCAAGCCCATTTTTTAATTATACACATAACTCATTAAGTTCAATATGCATAATTATTCTGCAAAGTTTGATGGACTTGTTCGTGTGTGTGTTAGACAGAGAGAGAGAGAGAGAGAGAGAGAGAGAGAGAGAGAGAGAGAGAGAGAGAGAGAGAGAGAGAGAGTCTTGACGTTCTTTGCTTTACAGGTAAGCAATATAATTTTCACTGTAGAGGAAAATCAGATGTTTATGTATAGATGGAATTAGCTAAAGTAGAAGATAAAACAATTTTGTTAGTTCGCAATAAAAAGTTCTAAAAGCGCTTAGTGGCCACAGATTACAAGGGAACGGTGACGTAATCTTTAAAACTTGTTAGTCAAAAGTTAATAAAACCTAAAGGCACGCTTTCCGTAGATTGCTATGGTATAAAAATATAACCTTCAATTCCACTGACCTTAGCTATAGCTATAGCTTTATTTAACTCACTCAGTAGCTTTTGTACGAGGACCCCCAGGGACTACAGTCCTACTAAACTCATTATGGCCTATTGGAAATGTCCCTGCCTGGAATTCACCGGACAGGGGTTCGAGTCGCGCTCATGCTCGATAGTTTCTTACAGTGTCTGCAACTTCACCGTCCTTGCGAACTAAGGGTGGGGGTTTGGGGGAGCATATATGTCTACTTGCTGAGTCATCAGCAGCCATTGCGTGGTCCTTCCATGGCCTATAGCTTGGATGGAGAGGGTCTTGTGTGTTGATCTTATGTATAACTGGTCAGTTTCTATGGCATTGTCCTGCTAGCTAGAGCATTGACAGAGCCCCTTGCCTCTGTCATTCATGAGTGATCTTTAAACCTTTAAAATACTCACGGAAAGAGGTTACTCCCCATCCAGTAGCTATAACTCCTTTATCTGCTACATAATCCTCAGGCTGGGGCATACAGAGAGGTTTCAAGGTGGATCCAAAAGTGAGAGTTCCATCTATGAATAAAAGGGCGATGTCATGCTCTTCCTGTGGAGAATCATAATAATTGTATCAGGTTACATCCACAACAGCAGCTAGTTTTGGTTATGATTTGCATACCATGCTCCTGATGTTTAAAAGGGGTTGGCTTTATAAAATTACATTTACAGCAGTAGGTACATGAGTCAAAATTCGTATGTTGGATAATACTTGTAATAATCCAGGCCGATTTTTATCTTTAATCGTTTTCAAGAAGATAAGTCACATGTATAAACCATAGGAACTGTTTTTGATGCAAGATGATTATTAGTATAATGAAGGCAAAGATAATATACAAATATATAAGTAAGAAAATAGTAACGATACTCTGTTACAGCTAATGATTACCAGAAGCAGTAGTTAAGTTATATTGTGGGAAACAGTAATCATGTTATCAACATGAAACTGGATAAGGAACGCTAGCTTTCGTGAAAACTTGAAGGTACAAGTACTCTCTTTCAAGAAGATTTAATAACCCAAATTATACCAGACCACACTACCACACGCATGTGATCTCTTTCAAGAAGATTTGATAACCCAAACTATGCCAGACCACATTCCCACGTGCAAGTGCTCTCTTTCAAGAAGATTTAATAACCAAACTATGCCAGACCACATTCCTACGCGCAAGTGCTCTCTTTCAAGAAGATTTAATAACCCAAATTATACCAGACCACACTACCACATGCATGTGATCTCTTTCAAGAGGATTTGATAACCCAAACTATGCCAGATCACACTACCACATGCAAGTGTTCTCTTTCAAGAAGATTTGATAACCCAAACTATGCCAGACCACATTACTACACGCAAGTGTTCTCTTTCAAGAAGAATTAATAACCCAAACTATGCCAGACCACATTACTACACGCAAATGCTCTCTTTCAAGAAGATTTAATAACCCAAACTGTGCCAGACCACACTACCACACGCAAGTGTTCTCTTTCAAGAAGAATTAATAATCCTAACTATGCCAAACCACATTTCTACACGCAAGTGTTCTCTTTCAAGAAGATTTAATAACCAAAAGTATGCCAGACCACACTACCACATGCAAGTGTTCTCTTTCAAGAAGATTTAATAACCCAAACTATACCAGACCACACTACCACATGCAAGTGTTCTCTTTCAAGAAGATTCAATAACCCAAACTATGCCACACCACACTACCACACGCACGTGCTCTCTTTCAAGAAGATTTAGTAACCTAAACTAAGCCAGACCACACTGCCACACGCAAGTGCTCTCTTTCAAGAATATTAAATACCCAAACTGTGCCAAACCACACTACCACACGCCAGTGTTCTCTTTCAAGAAGATTTAATAACCCAAAACATGCCAAACCACATTCCTACAAGCAAGTGCTCTCTTTCAAGAAGATTTAATAACCCAAATTATGCCAGACCACACTACCACACGCAAGTGTTCTCTTTCAAGAAGATTTAATAACCCAAATTATGCCAGACAACATTCCCACGCGCAAGTGCTCTCTTTTAAGAAGATTTAATAACCCAAAACATGCCAAACCAATTCCTACACGCAAGTGCTCTCTTTCAAGAAGATTTAATAACCCAAATTATGCCAGACCACACTACCACACGCAAGTGTTGTCTTTCAAGAAGATTTAATAACCCAAATTATGCCAGACAACATTCCCACGCGCAAGTGCTCTCTTTCAAGAAGATTTAATAACCCAAATTATGCCAGACCACACTACCACACGCAAGTGTTGTCTTTCAAGAAGATTTAATAACCCAAATTATGCCAGACAACATTCCCACGCGCAAGTGCTCTCTTTCAAGAAGATTTAATAACCCAAATTATGCCAGACCACACTACCACACGCAAGTGTTCTCTTTCAAGAAGATTTAATAACCCAAATTATGCCAGACAATATTCCCACGCGCAAGTGCTCTCTTTTAAGAAGATTTAATAACCCAAAACATGCCAAACCAATTCCTACACGCAAGTGCTCTCTTTCAAGAAGATTTAATAACCCAAATTATGCCAGACCACACTACCACACGCAAGTGTTCTCTTTCAAGAAGATTTAATAACCCAAATTATGCCAGACAACATTCCCACGTGCAAGTGCTCTCTTTCAAGAATATTTAATAACCCAAAACATGCCAAACCAATTCCTACACGCAAGTGCTCTCTTTCAAGAAGATTTAATAACCCAAATTATGCCAGACCACACTACCACACGCAAGTGTTGTCTTTCAAGAAGATTTAATAACCCAAATTATGCCAGACCACACTACCACACGCAAGTGTTCTCTTTCAAGAAGATTTAATAACCCAAATTATGCCAGACCACACTACCACACGCAAGTGTTCTCTTTCAAGAAGATTTAATAACCCAAACTATACCAAACCACACAATCACACGCATGTGTTCTTTCAAGAAGATTTAATAACCCAAACTATGCCAGACCCCCACTATTACACGCAAGTGTTCTCTTTCAAGAAGATTTAGTAGCCCAAACGACGCTAAACCACTTTCCTACACGCAAGAGCTCTCTTTAAAGAAGATTTAATAACCCAAACTATGCCAGACCACATCCCCGCACAGAGACTAGCCAAACAAAAGGAATAAGTTTGTAAAAACCTAGTCTTAGCAGAGCAAAGAAAGTCTGCTCTGGTAATCATAGTTAGTGAAACTATTAATTTTTGAAAGTCTTTTCACATTAAATATACTTACTGAGCTGGCATCAGGTCCTTTTTTATACTCTGGATGGACGAAGACAAATGATGGAAAAATCCTAATGCGCTGAGTCTCTGTTTCATTATTAAGATCATGTTCAGCTAAGGTAGCTAAAACATTTATATTTCTGTAAGAAGATATTGCATTCAAGTTAGTAATTGCATCCGTTTAGGTTCATGATATAATTATATTATTTACAACGGAATAATTTATAAACAAACAATAATAATGGTAATAATAACAATGATAATAATATCATATGCTCACATAGCTTTTGAACGTCCAAATTTCCATTAGATTCATTCTAAAACATTAGTTTGAAATAGAAAAAAAAATAGTGATTTACAATTTACATATCACTGAGATCTAATTCCAGTTAATATGGCATTGGTTCCTCACAAATGCCATAGCTAACGTTGTTATTTAAAACACATATATATGATTCGATATAATTCTGGTATTTTTAGTTTATTAATACTGAATATACTTTATAAAATTGTTATTTTCGTTGCCAAATTTATATCTTAATCCTAACATTTTATCAGTGAAGAAACTCATATATTATCTTTATACCAAGGAAGGTCATGCTTCAAGGAAGCACCATTTTGTGAAAGTGAAAATAAAGAAATTAAAAACCAGATGCTTACGAATACAGTTCTGATGTGTCGGGATCAACAAGGCAGTGGGCCGCTGTTAATAGCCATGATCGCTTGATGATGGAAGCCCCACATTGCCCAGGAGAAGTGAAGGCATCTGCTGTTATAGAGAGATGAACTTGCCAAGGATACTCATGTGTTGTTGCTTCTTGCCCACCAACGATCCTTGGCACCGTGATGACAGACCTACCACAGTCGTCATCTATGCGAGGGAGATTGCATGACAATTTTTATAAGTTCACTAATATATATGTATGCGAGTTTATAAAACGTACAATTCACTGGGAAACAATGTGTATCATAAATTCATGAAAATACCTATGATTGTATAGAGTTCTTCTTACCGCAGTAGAGCCTTGTAATTGGAGGAGTGCTTGTATTATTATTTATTGATGTTACATTTACTGTGGAGACTGATGAGGATGAATTGGCTGTGATTGTCGTCGTCGTATTAGGTGCTGCAGTAGACGTCATAGTAACTGAAATTTAAGGTTTAATAGTAATTGGCAGGAAGGTAGTTGGTTGGTTATTGAGTATTCTATCTACCATTGCACTTCCCCCATTTTGGGAGGTAGCAGACATTAAAAAAGAAACGAAAGGGGAATTTATTCTCATCGTTCCTCTTTCCATGACAAAGTACTTGTTCGCCTTTGGTTGGTACCTCTAGTGTGCCACAGCCCATCCTCTCACATTTTCCATCACAATGAAGCTTCAAATGCTGACTTCCCTACTGCTGCCACCTCAGTGGTCACTGGTAGCAGCAGGGCCTATCGGAACTGCGTCATAATCGCTCACCATTGATTTTTTTTCCTAGCAAGCTCTTTTGCCTATCTGACATCTATCCTCCAGTCACTTAGAGCTTTCTTCACTTCAGCCATCCACCCAAATGTTGTCCTTCCTCTTGCACTTCTCCCATCAACTCTTGCATTCATCTCCATCTTCAGTAGACGACTATTATCCATCTCAACATGGCCAAATCACCTCAACACATTCATATCCACTAGCTGCTAATTCATTTAACACCCCCGTTTTCACTCTCACTTCTTCATTCCTAACCCTATCCAATCGAGATACACCAGCTATACTCCTCAGACATATCATCTCCAACATATTCAATACCTCAATACCTCTATCTCCATCACTTTCATTACCCACAACTCTGATTCATACATCACAATTGGTACAATCACCTTCTCATTCAGAAATCTCTTTACATTCATCCCTAACCCTCTATTCTTTACCACTTCTCACTGCTCCCAACACTTTACATCCTTCATCTGCTCTATGGAATGCATCTGCTTCCACTCCACCTTTTGCTGCAACAGCAGAGCCCGAGTACTTAAACTGATCTACTTCCTCAGGTAACTCATAGCCTTACCCCTACCGATATTAACTCGCAACTTCCTACTATCACACTCCCTTCCAAACCCTGTCACTAATTGACACAGCTTCTCCTCCGTGTGTGCTGTCAATAAAGTATCATTGGCAAAATAACAGCTGATTCATCTCCCACTCAAAATCACTCAGTTTCAATCCTCGACTAACCAATTGAGCATTCACCATAGCAACATCAAAGATCTCTGTCTCATCCCCACTCTCACTGGAAACCACTCACTCACTTCATTCCCTATTCTAACGCACGCTTTACTGCATATGTATAAAATCTTCACTGCTTGCCCTAACCTTCCACCAATTCCATATAACATCATCACATTCCACATCACTTCTGTATCAACTCTATTAACCCTATCATAAGCTTTCTCAAGATCTATAAATGCAACATCCTTACTTTTGTATAGTGGAACAATACACATGCACACCCAATCCACTGACGCCTTTGACAACATGGAACATATATTGAATAATTTCAACTATTCAAGTACAGTAACACCCCATTCCTTTAAAATTCCAGCCCTCACAACATCCATACTAGGTTCTTTTCCTGTTCTCATTTCATCTAGTGCTCTCTTCACTTCCTCTCTTGGAATTTATCGCTCATTCTCATCTCCCATTACTGTGACCCCAACACTTGCAACAGCAATTATGTCTGCCTACCTATTATCCTCAACATTCAGCAACCTTTCAAAATATTCAGCCTACCTTTGCCTTGTCTCATCTCCTTTCAACAACCTTCCATTTCCATCTTTCACTGTCTTTTCATTCCTGGATCCATGTTTTCTTACTTTCTTCACTTCTTTACAAAACTTCTGATCTCTTCATACGAACAACTCAATCCCTGACCACACCTCTAGTCAGCCGCCCTACTTGCCTCAGAAACCATATGTTTTGCTTCTACATTTTTGGCTTTATCTTTCGTACTTCTCTATACTATTACTTTGCAGCCATTCTTCAAATGCCCTCTTTTTTTCTTCCACCTTCATCTTCACTCCTTCATTCCATCACGCACTGCCTATCCTCATGCTGCCTCCAACAATCCTCTTACAACACATGCCTACTTATATACCCAACAAGATCTTCTCTTACTAACTTCCAATCCTCCTAGATCACCATTTTCTCTCATTTTCACCCTGTCATATGCCACTTACAACATTTCTTGATATTCAGTTTTGACCTCTGTTTTTTTTCGCTCTTCCACCTTTTGTACCTCCCTTTCACATCCTCCTATTCTATTTCCCACCTCTTTTGCTCATTTGAGTAGTAGGTTGGCCATGGCACCAGCCACCTGTTGAGATACTACCACTAGAGAGTTATGGGGTCCTTTGACTGGCCAGACAATATTACATTGCACCCTTCTCGCTGGTTACGGTTCATTTTTCCTTTGTCTACGCATACACCGAATAGTCTAGCCTATTCCTTACAGATTCTCGTCTGTCCTCATACACCTGATAACATTGGCATTACCAAACAATTCATATTCATCCAAGGGGTTAACAACTGCATTCTAATTGTTTAGTGGCCACTTTCCCCTTGGGAAAGGTAGAAAAGACTCTTTAGCTATGGTAAGAAGCTCTTCTAGGAGAAGGACACTCCAAAATCAAACCATTGTTCTTTAGTCTTGCTTGACGGTACACTCGGGCACCCTATTCTATCTTCTTTTTCTTCCTCTTGTTTTGTTAAAGTTTTTATGTATTCTATAGGAAATATTTATTTTGGTGCTGTTTCTGTTCTTAAAATGTTTAATTTTTATTCGTTTCCTTTCCTTACTTGGCTATTTTCCCTGCTGGAGCCCCTGAGCTTATAGCATCTTGCTTTTCCAACTGGGGTTGTAGCTTAGCTTGTAATAATAATAATAATAATAATAATAATAATAATAATAATAATAATAATAATAATAATAATAATGTATTGTTGAATTCTTGAGCTGAGGTAACATTTCCTTTATTATTATTATTATTATTATTATTATTATTATTATTATTATTATTATTATTATTACAGTACTAGCCAAGCTACAACCCTAGTTGGAAAAGCAAGATGCTATCAGCCCAAGGGCTCCAAAAGGGAAAAATGGCCCAGTGAGGAAAGGAAATAAGGAAATAAATAAATGATAAGAATAAATTAACAATATATCACTCTAAAAACAGTAACAGCGTCAAAACAGATATGTCCTATATAAACTATTAACAACGTCAAAAACAGATATGTCATATATAAACAATAAAAAGACTCATGTCAAGCTGGTCAACATAAAAACATTTGCTTCAACTTTGAACTTTTGAAGTTCTACTGATTCAACTACCCGATTAGGATGATCATTCCAGAACTTAGTAACAGCTGGAATAAAACTTCTAGAATACAGTGTAGTATTGAGCCTCATGATGGAGAAGGCCTGGCTATTAGAATTAACTGCCTGCCTAGTATTACGAACAGGATAGAATTGTCCAGGGGGATCTAAATGTAAAGGATGGTCAGAGTTATGAAAAATCATGCAACATGCATAATGAATTAATTGAACGACGGTGCCAGAGATTAATATCTAGATCAGGAATAAGAAATTTAATAGACCGTAAGTTTCTGTCCAACAAATTGAGATGAGAATCAGCAGCTGAAGACCAGACAGGAGAAAAATACTCAAAACAAGGTAGAATGAAAGAATTAAAACACTTCATCCGAATAGATTGATCACCGAAAATCTTGAAAGACTTTCTGAATAAGCCAATTTTTTGTGCAATTGAAGTAGACGCAGACCTTATATGTTTCTCAAAAGTAAATTTTGCTGTCGAGAATCACACCTAAAATTTTAAAAGAGTCGTACAAATTTAAAGAAACATTATCAATACTGAGCTCTGGAGATTGAGGAGCCACCGTCCTTGACCTACTTACAATCATACTTTGAGTTTTGTTAGGATTCAACTTCATACCCCATAATTTGCACCATGCACTAATTTTAGCAAAATCTCTGTTAAGGGATTCATCAACCCCAGATCTACATTCAGGGGATGGAATTGATGCAAAGAGAGTAGCATCATCTGCATATGCAACAAGCTTGTTTTCAAGGCCAAACCACATGTCATGTTTATATAGTATGAAAAGTAATGGGCCAAGAACACTACCCTGTGGAACACCGGATATCACATTCCTATACTCATTATTATTATTATTATTATTATTATTATTATTATTATTATTATTATTATTATTATTATTATTATTATTATTATTATTATTATTAAATGCTAAGCTACAACCCTAGTTGGAAAAGCAGGATGCTATAAGCCCAGGGGCCCCAACAGGGAAAATAGCTCAGTGAGGAAAGGAAACAAGGAAAAATAAAATATTCTAAGAATAGTAACAACATTAAAATAAATATTTCCTATATAAACAATAAAAACTTCAACAAAACAAGAGAAAGAGAAACTAGATAGAACAGTGTGCCCGAGTGTACCCTCAAGCAAGAGAACTCTAACCCAAGACAGTGGAAGGCCATGGTACAGAGGCTATAGCACTACCGGAGACTAGAGAACAATGG